>NC_047055.1:81375812-81645194 GCF_011762595.2 Tursiops truncatus | reverse complement strand
TTTTGTTGCAATGGTAAATGGGAGTGTTTTCTTGATTTCACTGTCAGATTTTTCATCATTAGTGTATACGAATGCAAGAGATTTCTGTGCATTAATTTTGTATTCTGCTAGTTTACCAAGTTCATTGATTAGCTCTAGTAGTTTTCTGGTAGCATCCTTAGGATTCTCTATGTATAGTATCATGTCATCTGCAAACACTGACAGCTTTACTTCTTCTTTTCAGATTTGGATTACTTTTTTTCCCTTTGCTTCTCTTATTGTTTTGGCTAAAACTTCCAAAGCTATGTTGAATAAGAGTGGTAAGAGTGGGCAACCTTGTCTTCTTCCTGATCTTAGTGGAAATGCTTTCAGTTTTTCACCATTGAGGACGATGTTGGCTGTGAGTTTGTCATATATGGCCTTTCTTACATTGAGGAAAGTTCCCTCTATGCCTACTTTCTGCAGCGTTTTTATCATAAATAGTGTTGAATTTTGTCGAAAGCTATCTCTGCATCTATTGAGATTATCATATGGTTTTTCTCCTTAAATTTTTTAATATGGTTTATCACCTTGATTGATTTGCGTATATTGAAGAATCTTGCATTCCTGGAATAAACCCCACTTGATCATGGTGTATGATCCTTTTAATGTGCTGTTGGATTCTGTTTGCTAGTATTTTGTTGAGGAGTTTTGCATCTATGTTCATCAGTGATATTGGCCTGTAGTTTTCTTTCTTTGTGACATCCTTGTCTGGTTTTGGTATCAAGGTGATGGTGGCCTCGTAGAATGGGTTTGGCAGTGCTCCTCCCTCTGCTATATTTTGGAAGAATTTGAGAAGGATAGGTGTTAGCTCTTCTCTAAAAGTTTGATAGAATTCGCCTGTGAAGCCATCTTATCCTGGGCTTTTGTTTGTTGGAAGATTTTTAATCACAGTTTCTGTTTCAGCCCTTGTGATTGGTCTGTTCATAGTTTCTATTTCTTCCCGCTTCAGTCTAGGCAGGTTGTGCATTTCTAAGAATTAGTCCCTTTCTTCCAGGTTGTCCATTTTATTGGCATAGAGTTTCTTGTAGTAATCTCTCAGGATCTTTTGTATTTCTGCAGTGTCAGTTGTTACTTCTCCTTTTTCATTTCTATTTCTATTGATTTGAATTCTCCCTCTTTTTCTTGATGAGTCTGGCTAATGGTTTATCAATATTGTTTATCTTCTCAAAGAACCAGCTTTTAGTTTTATTGACCTTTCCTATCGTTTCCTTCATTTCTTTTTCATTTATTTCTGATCTGGTATTTATTATTTATTTCCTTCTGCTAACTTTGGGGGGGGGGTTTGTTCTTCTTTCTCTAATTGCTTTAGGTGCAAGGTTATGTTGTTTATTCAAGATGTTTCCTGTTTCTTTAGGGAGGATTGTATTGCTATAAACTTCCCTCTTAGAACTGCTTTTGCTGCATCCCATAGGTTTGGGGTCATCATGTCTCCATTGTCATTTGTTTCTAAGTATTTTTTTTATTTCCTCTTTGATTTCTTCAGTGATCACTTCGTTATTAAGTAGTGTATTGTTTAGCCTCCATGTGTTTGTAGTTTTTACAGATCTTTTCCTGTCATTGATATCTAATCTCATAGTGTTGTGGTCGGAAAAGATACTTGATATAATTTCAATTTTCTTAAATTTACCAAGGCTTGATTTGTGACACAAGATATGATCTATCCTGGAGAATGTTCCATGAGCACTTGTGAAAAATATGTATATTGTTGTTTTTGGATGGAATGTCCGATAAATATCAAATAAGTCCATCTTGTTTAATGTAACATTTAAAACTTGTTTTTCCTTCCTTAGTTTAATTTTCGATTATCAGTCCATTTGTGAAAGTGGGGTTTTAAAGTCCCGTACTATGAATGTGTTACTGTTGATTTCCCCTTTTATGGCTGTTAGTATTTGCCTTATGTATTGAGGTGCTCCTATGTTGAGTGCATAAATATTTACAATTGTTATATCTTCTTTTTGGATCGATGCCTTGATCATTATGTAGTGTCCTTCTTTGTCTCTTCTAATACTCCTTATTTTAACATCTATTTTGTCTGATATGAGTATTGCTACTCCAGCTTTCTTTTGGTTTCCATTTGCATGGAATATCTTTTCCCCTTCCCATACTTTCAGTCTGTGTGTGTCTCTAGGTCTGAAGTGGGTCTCTTGTAGACAGCATATATATGGGTCTTGTTTTTGTATCCATTCAGCCAATCTGTGTCTTTTGGTGGGATCATTTAGCCCATTTACATTTAACGTAATTATTAATATGTATTTTCCTATTCCCATTTTCTTAGTTGTTTTCGGTTCGTTATTGTAAGTTTTTTTCTTCTCTTGTGTTTCTTGCCTAGATAAGTTCCTTTAGCATTTGTTGTAAAGCTGGTTTGGTGGTGCTGACCTCTCTCAGCTTTTGCTTGTCTGTAAAGGTTTTAATTTCTCCATCACATCTGAATGAGATCCTTGCTGGGTAGAGTAATCTTGGTTGCAGGTTTTTCTCCTCCATCACTTTCACTATGTCCTGCCAGTCCCTTCTGGCATGCAGAGTTTCTGCTGAACGATCAACTGTTAACCTATGGGCATTCCCTTGTGTGTTATTTGTTGTTTTTCCCTTGCTGCTTTTAGTATGTTTTCTTTGTAATTAATTTTTGACAGTTTGATTAGTATGTGTCTTGGTGTATTTCTCCTTGGATTTATCCTGTGTGGGACACTCTCTGATTCCTGGACTTGATTAACTATTTCCTTTCCCATATTAGGGAAGTTTTCAACTATAATCTCTTCAAATATTTTCCCAGTCCCTTTCTTTTACTCTTCTTCTTCTGGAACCACTATAATTCGAATGTTGGTGTGTTTAAAGTTGTCCCAGAAGTTTCTGAGACTGTCCTCAGTTCTTTTCATTCTTTTTTCTTTATTCTGCTCTGCAGTAGTTATTTGCACTATTTTATCTTCCAGGTCACTTATCCGTTCCTGTGCCTCAGTTATTCTGCTATTGATCCCATCTAGAGTATTTTTAATTTCATTTATTGTCTGGTTCATCATTATTTGTTTCACCTTTAGTTCTTCTAGGTCCTTGTTAAATGTTTCTTGCGTTTTGTCTATTCTATGTCCAAGATTTTGGATCATCTTTACTATCATTATTCTGAATTCTTTTTCAGGTAGACTGCTTATTTCCTTTCATTTGTTAGGTGGTGGTTTTTTTATCTTGCTCCTTCATCTGCTGTGTGATTTTCTGTCTTCGCATTTGCTTATCTTACTGTGTTTGGGGTCTCCTTTTTCAGGCTGCAGCCTCATAGCTCCCGTTGTTTTTGGTTTCTGTCCCCAGTGTCTAAGGTTGGTTCAGTGGGTTGTCTAGGCTTCCTGGTGGAGGGGCCTAGTGCCTGTGTTCTGCTGGATGAGGCTGGATCTTGTCTTTCTGGTGGGCAGGTGTACGTCTGGTGGTGTAATTTGGGGTGTCTGTGGACTTCTTATGATTTTAGGCAGCCTCTCTGCTAATGGGTGGGGTTGTGTTCCTGTCTTGCTAGTTGTTTGGCATAGGGTGTCCAGCACTGTAGCTTGCTGGTTGTTGAGTGAAGTGGGTGCTGGTGTTGAGATGGAGATCTCTGGGAGACTTTCACCATTTGATGTTATGTGGAGCTGGGAGGTTTCTTGTGGACCAGTGTCCTGAATATGGCTCTCCCACCTCATAGGCACAGCACTGACTCCTGGCTGCAGCACCAGGATCCTTTCATTCACGCGGCTCAGAATAAGAGAGAGAAAAAGTAGAAGGAAAGAATTAGTAGAAGTAGAAAGAAAGAAAGAAAGAAAGAAAGAAAGAAAGGAAGGAAGGAAGGAAGGAAAGAAGAAGGAAAGAAAGAAGGAAAGAAAGAAAAACGGAGGGAGGGAGGAAGGGAGGAAATGGGGAAGGAAGGAAGGAGGGAAGGAAGGAAGAAAAAAATGAAAGAAAGAAGATAAAGTAAAATAAAATAATGTAAAATATAATAATGTTATTAAAATTAAAACTAATTATTAAGAAAAAAATGAAAAAAAAACAAAAGTGGACTGATAAAACCTTAGGACAAATGGTGGAAGCAAAGCTATACACACATAATCTCACACAGAACAATACGTATACACACTCACAAAAAGAGGAAAAGGGGGAAAGAATTATAAATCTTTTTCTCAAAGTCAACCTCCTCAATTTGGGATGATTCGTTGTCTAAAGGAGGAAGGAAGGAAAGAAAGGAAGATGGAAGATAAAGTAAAATAAAATAAAGTTACTAAAGTAAAAAGTAATTATTAAGAAAAAAATTAAAAATCAGGAAAAAGGACGGATAGAACCCTAGGACAAATGGTGGAAGCAAAGCTATACAGACAGCATCTCACACAGAAGCATACACATACATAATCACAAAATGAGGAAAAGGAGAAAATATTATAAATCTTGTTCTCAAAGTCCACCTCCTCAATTTGGGATGATTCGTTGTCTATTCATGTATTCCACTGATGCAGGGTACATCAAGTTGATCGTCGAGCTTTAATCCATTGCTTCTGAGGCTGCTGGGAGATATTTCCCTTTCTCTTTGTTCTCACAGCTCCCAGAGGCTCAGCTTTGGATTTGGCCCTGCATCTGCGTGTAGGTCAGCAGAGGGCGACTGTTCTTCGCTCAGACAGGCCGGGGTTAAAGGAGCAGCTGCTTAGGGGACTCTGGCTCATTCAGGCCGCGGGGAGGGAGGGGCACGGCGAGCGCGGCGAGCCTGCAGCAGCAGAGGCCAGCGAGACGTTGCACCAGCCTGAGGCGCACTGTGCGTTCTCCCGGGGAAGTTGTCCCTGGATCCCGGTACCCTGGCAGTGGCGGGCTGCACAGGCTCCCTGGAAGAGGGGTGTGGATAGTGACCTGTGCTCGCACACAGGCTTCTTGGTGGCGGCAGCAGCAGCCTTAGTGTCTCATGCCCGTCTATGGGGTCTGCACTTTTAGCTGCGGCTCGCACCCGTCTCTGGAGGTCCTTTAAGCAGCGCTCTTAGTCCCCTCTCCCGGCGCACCAGGAAACAAAGAGGGAAGAAAACATCTCTTGCCTCTTTGGCACGTCCAGACTTTTCTTCAGACTCCCTCCCAGCTAGCCGTGGTGCACTAACCCCTGCAGGCTGTGTTCACACTGCCAACCCCATGCTCTCCCTGCGCCCCGATCGAAGCCCGAGCCTCAGCTCCCAGCCCCGCGGTCCCTGGAGGGTGAGCAGATAACCCTCTCAGGCTAGTCAGTGCCGGTCGGCTCTGATCCTCTCTGCGGCAATCTCGCACTTTGCCCTCCACACCCCTGTTGCTGTGCTCTCCTCCGTGGTTCCAAAGCTTTCCCCCTCCGCCACCCGCAGTCTCAGCCCACGAAGGGGCTTCCTAGTGTGTGGAAACCTTTCCTCCTTCACAGCTCCCTCCCACTGGTGCAGGTCCTGTACCTATCATTTTGCCTCTGTTTATTCTTTTTTCTTTTGCCATGCCCAGGTACGTGGGGAGTTTCTTGCCTTTCAGGAGGTCTGAGGACTTCTGCCAGCGTTCAGTATGTGTTCTGCAGGAGTTGTTTCACGTGTAGAAGTATTTCTGGTGTATCTGTGGGGAGGAAGGGGATCTCCGCGTCTTACTCTTCCGTCATCTTCCCCTCGTCCCTGACATATGGTCCTTATTCATCCATCTCCCTCTTTTCAGTTGAGTACAAGATGTTCCTCCTTGCTCCACCTTAGAGTACAGCTGTGGTCTACAGAACTGCTCAGTGCCTTAGGGTACAGCTGTGGGCTCCTCGCCAGCAGAGAGACTCACCACCTGTGGTGTCTATCACTGAGCATCTCCGATTCTGCATCATGCTGTGGGACTAGGGACATAGGGAGTTGATACAATGCTGATCTTGCTTTTGCTGCCATAGGAAACTTTTTAGATCTATTTGGGGTAGTTGTCTCCTTACCAGTCAAATCAATGGACATGTGGTAACTCAATCTAAAAACTTCAGTAGTGCCCTTTATGACCCTGTTAGCCACCACAGTGCTGTTTAAGGAATGCCTAACCACTTGACAGAGACTGTGGTATTGAGTTGTGTGGAGCACAAACTTAAGCCCATAGCAGGACTTTAAGGCAGCATTTGCCAGGCCTCTGTCATTTGTAAAACAACTTTAAAATTGATGCCATGTCTGATAACTACATAACTTATTTAAATCAAATCATTTCCTTAGCTCTAATTCATTTATAAAGTTAACTTCTTATCTCAACTTGAAATTCAAAAGCCATATCATTTGCTACAGATGTAACTGCAAAAAGTAAAAAACATGAAAAATTAAACAAAAACACAGAATATAATTAATGGATCATATCCATTTGTACTGTAACTCCTTCTCTCTCTCTCTCTCTCCACGTGTGTGTGTGTGTGTGTGTGTGTGTGTGTGTGTGTGTGTGTGTGAACTCACTTTTTCTTCATGGCAGTACTCTACTGTAAATATTATATTATAATTTCTATTTTAGAAATAGATAAATACACCCAACGAATTTAAGTATTTTCCATCATCACACAGCCAGTATGTCAGAGCCAGGATTGAAACCAATGGCTAGTTCATGCCATAGCCTTTATGGAGACGGAGTTGGTAGGACCCAAGTAATTTTCCCTCAGCAGGTCCCTCTTGTTCATTTCACTTTTTTTCTACCTAGTCCTTTCAGCCAGTTCTACAACCTAGGAACGTCTCACGTATTTTGTGGCAAATTAGGATACTCTAAATTTCTACTCATTTTTCAAATGGACCACAGATTTTCATTCCTTTTTTGGTTCAGGGAAATATTTTTTAACTTCTGTAAGAGGGAGGAATAGTTGCTGTTTATAATCCCCTGCCATTCCATAAGCAGAGTGGATTTTGAATGTTATACTTTGTTGCAGAAGTGTAAGGGGCTCAGAGATGTAATGTGAAAACTTAATGTAATTTATCACATTAACCAATTAATGGAGGAATAAAGTCCTATGATTTCAAGAGATGCACTGGAAGTGTTTGATGAAATTCTACATATATTCAAGTTTAGTATACTTAGCAAAACAGGAACAGAATGGAACTACCTTATTTTGATAAAGGGTACCTATGAGAAGGCACTGTAAACATTATATTGAAATGTGAAAAATTTTCCATTTCTGATTAGGATAAAGACAGGGATATCCACTAGTAAATAGTATTGGATGGTCCTGTCCAATACCATAAATGAGAAGAAGAAAGTAAAGGTATAGTCTTTAAAATGGCAAAACCAGAACATTATTCAAAGATGATATGATTGTGTTATTTTTCAAATCCAAAAGGATCAATAGATAAACTTCTGGAATTAATAAGCATATTTAGCAAAGTTGCTGGAAAATAAGTCAGTTCACATTTTTTCTCTATGTACAGTCTCAAATACTTAAAAACTTGCAAAACAGATACAATTTTCAAAAACATCAAATACCTAGGAATACATTTAATAATATTATGCAAGAATTCTTTGAAGAAAGTTGTAAAACTTTATTGAGAGATGGTGAGCAGTCAAATTTCCAACATAGGGACAGCGTACTTAGCTTCAGTCTACCTTTGTTTAAATCCGTGGTTGCCCTTCACCTATAATAAAAAGAAAATTGAGGCAAATTACTTTGCAGAACTTTATTTAGATGACTATAGCTATACACAGGACACTACAGTTTTGATGGATTAAAGCCAGTCCCTAGGGGTGACCCTTTGGCTTACATCCAGTTAACCTCTGTAGAGATATTGAAGGTAAACTTTTAGTCATATAAACAGCAATTTGAATCACATCAATTTTTAGTGCAATAAGTAAATAAGGAGATTGTTCCAGTTCAGTGCAAATTTAATCAAATTAAATTATTTAAAGGTAGGTATAGGTAGAAAGGGAAAAATAACAAACTTTCAGTAATAATCCAACCAAACAAAAAACCTAAGGAAAAATATGTTTTCAATGTTTTCACGTGAAATAATATTTTGAATATAAGATGTGCTTGGAACTACCTAAGCAAAGTAAACAGAAAGGCCATTATTGCATTTGTTTTGTCTCTATTGTGGAAAAATGCAAAAATGTTTCTTTGGGATAGTTTAGTCTTTATGTAGCTGTTTGAAGTAGGGTAAACATTTGTCCCCATTATCACCCAAACTGTTGGCTCTACACACTTAAAAGCATTTCCATTTACACCAAAAAAATCACATGTCCACACTAGTTTTAAACCATTACCACCATAGGTGACATCAAAATATAAACTGATGTTTATTATAATGGGTTATGTGAAAAGCAGGCCTTTATAAAATATCTGAAAATTATTAGTTGTTGACTAAATGACTTATACTCCAAAGTGAGAAAATACTTTTGGCTCTTATAACGCAATATAAATTTGACCCAATTTGTTCCCATCTTTGATGACTTAATATGACGGTCACTGTGGTCTGAACTGCCTTTCTAATAAACTTTGTATGTGAAGTCTGTTATTAAAATAGCCGTAATGTTACCTCTATGTTAAAAAATATATAATATTGTAGAAAAAAGAAACCCCATAATTTGCATCTTAATGGATAACCAACCTGCTTCTGGCTTTTCAATGGTCTCTAGACTTGGTAGAATCTCCTCCTTGACATCAGGACCATCCCCAGGCTTATCCACAGTCTTCAGCAGAGCCAGTTCCTGTTGATCAGCTTCCATAGCAGGCCCTTAAAAATAAAAAGGTCACTTTTTAAGAAGTAAAACCATGAAATATGAATAAGGAAATAATAGTCATTCCCTCATCATTATGAAATAAAAGCCTATATACTCGTATGGTAATAAATATGTTGCATAAGTATCCCAAGAGCATTAGCTTCAGGAGTCTCTTGCCAGAAAAAAGGAAAACAAGTTGTTCAAACATTACCCTTTCCTTCCTTACTCCAGGCTACCCCCAGAAAACTAAATTGTCCCTTTTGTACTTAGCTGTTATTGTACTTGTGTATTAAATCAGTGATTTGTTAGGGTCTTTCTGACTAGATTATAAGTTTCAGACAGAAATTAGGTCTCTCTTTGGCACTGAGACTCCAAGCACTTAGTACATTACATGGCATGAGCAGGCACTAATAAATGTTGTGTGGGAAAAAGTCTTTAAAAAATGAAGATATCAGCAAAATGGCAGGTTTGGTAGTCCCACAATTTCATTCTCCCATAGAAACATAAAAAAGAAGCACTCAGAAACTGGCTGAACAAACTATATAGGAGCTCTGTAATGCACTCAAAGGTTAACGTATGAAAGCCCAATCAAGAAAAAGCCACTTTCTGAAGGCTAGGAACGTTTTCTGACAATTTTACTTGTCTTCACTCCACATTTTCCCCAGAGTAGTAGCAAGAATTGTTTGAAATATTTTTCTAATGTTTCTTTCCTCTTGTTTCCAGTGGGTCATAATGCATGATGTACAAATACAACTCCACCACCCATAGACCCACAAGGACTCTTATCCCCTCTCTTTTCAACTTGAGCCACAGGTGCTCCTTCACCTTTAATGTCCTGAGCAGATATAGTATCCTGATTCTCAGACGGTGGTTCCTCTAGTTGAGGTGGTTTATCACTGGGCTGCTGAGCCTAGGGGTGTGATTTTGTTCACAAATTTTAAAAATCAATAATTTATGAATGTATATAATACATACATATATTTAATCATAAGTCTAAATATATTTTCCAACAGTAATACACACACAGACACACACACACAATTTTTTTCTTAATAAAATTGTTACTCTTCTCGCAGACACAAACTGTTTTAATCTACACTGAAATGGATGTGTGTAATCCATTATTGACTAGTATAGGACAACAGGTAGGAAACTTAAGAGCACACCCATCCAGGCAAGAACAGAATTTAATCGTCCTGGGTCAATGTTTTTTTCATGAGATTCCATTATCATTTTTTATCAATATGGAAGACAATATGAATGTATATATACTAGTTCAACAACAATAAATAAATTGATTCTGGTAATGGAAAACATTAAATGTTGAAGCACTCACAACCAGAGGCCCAACAACCTGGGAAGACTCTCTTCTTCCTGCAGATTTGGATCTTCTTCTTACATGCCCACTCATATTTCTCACTGAAAAAGAAATATTATAATTTGAAAACTACATGTAAGAGGATAGCTATATATGAACACTATGACAAAATGCTTATTTGTACTTTAATACCAAATAGGCCTTTGTTTATGTGTGTAGCAACAAACAGGCATAGAAATCACTTTAAGACACATGGTGAAAGAATGGGGGCTTTCCTAATGAGGTTTCATTTCACAACTGGACTCATCATGAAAACACTAGAGAATTAGAACTTGAGTGAATACTGGTTTTGCCATACCACATTTACTATGCACATGCCTGCAACCCCCAAATAAACTTTTGTGGGAAAGCATAGACAGGTTAATTCTTTTACATAATGCCTGTGGCTGCTTTCTCAAAGAACGACTTGCCCACTTCTCCCTTGGCACCCTGCTCAGGGCACTACAAATCTCGGTATGCAGTCACAACCCCACAGTGGTCCGACTTCTAGGCCTTTCCTTTACTGTCTGCCCTGCCTCCTGCCTGGGGCCCCACTGCAGACTCCGGACTCTGTGCTCTGTCGTCAGTTTCAGGGCCACCAGAACAAAGATACCTCAAATAGCACCCCTAAGACTCACGCCTCTTTCATCTGACCCTCTGCCTTCCACCACCCACCACCCTCCCTCTCCCGCCACCAGTATGAGAGCCATGGCAGCCACGACACCTATGAGGAGATGGACGATGACCTCGAGGACCTTCCTCCACAGATGCTACAGATCACACCATTCAACTCACAGGAAGCCCGCTGGCTTCCCCTCACACTCACTCCTAACTCCAGGGAATACTGCTATGAGTACTGGCTGAGTTTCACTCAGCGAAGACCTCTGCTGGCACAGCAATTGACACAGAAGATGGACGGCAAGGCGCATGCGTGTCAACGGACAAGCTTGAGCCACAAACGACGTGCACAAAAACGTGCATGCATAGCAGTGGGCATGCGCAGGGAGTAGGTCTTGTGTGGCACAGCCTGAGGATTTCCCACTGCTACAGAGAGACCTGGAAGTTCAAACCCTCCTAAGGACCAAAATGGACTTCAAAGAACTTTTGTTTTTCCTACCAACCTTTCTTCCATGTCCAGTAACTTTGGGGAAGATCAGCCCCAGGCTGCTCTTAAGGAAGGATGTGCCTTAGAAAAATCCACCGTGATAGAAATAAATATTAAGGATTTTAATACCTCTTTTAGACATGCTTTATTCAATAATTTCCTTTACTGTTTCTTGAGTTTTCTGTCATGCTTGCAATGAGCTGGCCCACTCCAATAGAATAGACACAATTAGTCTTTTTTGGTTGCATTATTGTGTATTCAAACCCTTGATTGACCTGGACAAAGTAGAGTTAGGGATTAACCATAATATCTTCAACCCTCATTTCTCCCACAGATTTGAAATGGCTCTTTCATTGTCGTCCACATTCCCGTTCATTCTGTAATTCACTCCTTTCAATTTTCTTCCATTTCACTCTTTGTCTATACTTATACCACTACCATCCTATTTTAATGGCTATAGATTAATTATATTTGAAGCACTAATACTCCCTCTCATTACTTCTACTTCCCCTGGATTTTCTAGCACTCTTTTCTTTCCGATGAACATTGTCATCTTATCCAAAATATTCCCGTTGAGATACTAACTGGTATTGCATATAACTTACAAGTTTATTTAGGGGAAAATGCCATTTTTAATGATTTTTATATTAACCTCATGGAACAATTTTTTAAATGAAGGGTTTACAATATTACATTAGTGCCAGGTGTGCAAAGAAGTGATTCAATATTTTTATAGATTATTTATGCTCATTTAAAATTATTAAAAAATAATGTCTATATTTTCCTGTGCTGTGCAATAGGTGTATGCTGCTCACTTATTTTATAAAAGGTAGATTGTCTCTTAATTCCCCACTCTATTTAGCCCCTCCCCTCCCCTCTCCTTATCGATAACCATTAGTTAGTTCTCTATATCTCTCAGTTGTTTCGGTTACACATATACATTCATTTCTATTATTTTTTAGATTCCACATATAATGGGTATCATGCTTATCTTTCTCTATCTGATTTATTTCACTAAGCATAATACTCTCTAGGTCCATCCACATTGCAGCAAATGGCGGTACCTCATTATTTTTTATGCCTGAGTAATATTCCATTGTATGTATTGAGATATACTACATCTTCTTAATCCAATTGTCTGTTGATTGGCACTTGAGTTGCTTCTATGTCTTTGCTATTGTAAATAATGTTTCTATGAATATTGCGGTGTATGTATACTTCCAAATTATTGTTTTCATTTTTCTTCCAGTTATATACCCAGCAGTGGAATTGCTAGATCATATGGTAGGTCTATTTTTTGTTTTTTGAGGAACATCCATAGTTTTCCATGGCAGCTGCACCAATTTACATTCCAACCAAAGATATACTAGGGCTCTCTTTTCTCCACATCCTCACCAATATCTGTTATTTGTAGAGTTTTTGAGGATAGCCTTTCTGATATGTATGAGGTTATATCTCATTGTGGTTTTGATTTTCATTTCTCTGAGAATTAGCAATGTTGGGCATTTTTTCATGTGCCTATGGTCATTTGTATATATTCTTGGGGAAAATGTCTATTCAGGTCTGGCAATTTTTAATCAAGTTTTTTTTGTTTTGATATTGAGCCCTATGAGCTGAATAAATATATTGGATATTAAGCCCATATTGGTTATATCATTTGCAAATATAGTTTTCCCATTCAGTAGCTTGTGTTTTCAGCTTGTTCTTGATTTCCTTTGCAGTGTGAATCTTTTAAGTTTAATTACGTATCATTTATTTATTTTTGCTTTTGTTCCTTTTGCCTTAGGAGATATATCCAAAAAAATTGCTACAGTTTATGATAAAGAGTGTTCTCCCTACCTTTTCTTCTAAGAATTCTATGGTTGCTTGTCTTACATTTAGGCCTTTAATCTGTTTTGAGTTTATTTTTCTATAGGTGTGAGAAAATATTCTAATTTCATTGTCATAGATTAATTGACCATAATTGCGTGGGTTAATTTCTGGGTTCTCTATTCTGTTCCATTGATTTATATATTGTATTTTTGATACTACTATACTGTTTTGATCACTGTGGCTTTGTAGTATATTTGGAAATCAGGAAGCTATCTACATCTTGCTCAGTTCTTTTTGCTCAAGATTGCTTTGGTAATTCATAAATCCATATACATTTTAGGATTATTTACTCTAGTTCTGTGAAAAATGCCAAGGGTATTTTTAATAGTGAGTTCATTAAATCTGTAGAATGCTTCTGATAGTATGGACATTTTAACATTAATTCTTCCAGTCCATGATGACAGGCTACAAATCCATTTTTTTGCATCATCTTATTTAACACCTATTTTTTAATAGTTTTCAAATTATAGGTTTTTCACTTCCTTGGCTAAGTTTATTCCTCAGTATTATTCCTCAGGTTGTTTCCTTAATTTCTCTTTCATTTTTAAAATTATTATTCTGCTTAACTTCTTTAAGTTTTATTGAAGTATAGTTGATTTACAACGTTGTGTGAATTCCTTCTGTACAGCAAAGTGACTCGGTTTTATACATATATATATATATGTATATATTTATGTATGTATATAAATGTTTTCATATTCTTTTCCATTATGGTTTGTCACAGGACCTATTTTTTTAACTTAATGTTTGTTTTATACTGGAGTATCATTGATTTACAATGTTGCATTAGTTTTAGGTATACAGCAAGGTGATTCAGTGATACATATATCCCTTAGTTTTAAGATTATTTTCCCTCATGAATTATTACAGAATATTAGGTAGAGTTCCCTGTGCTATACAGTAAGACCTTATTGACTATATATTATATGCATAGTCATGTGTATATGTTAATCCCAAACTCCTAATTTAACCCTGCCCCCAACTTTCCCCTTTGGTAACCATAAGTTTGATTTCTAAGCCTATTTATGTTTTCTAAATAAGTTCATTTGCTTCATTTCTTTTGGATTCCACATGTAAGTGATATCATATGATATTTGGCCTTCTCTGTCAACTTACTTCACTTAATATGATAATCACTAGGTCCATCCATGTTATTGCAAATGACATTATTTCATTTTTCCATGGCTGAGTAGTAGTCCCTTGCATATATGTACCACATCTTCTTTATCCATTCCTCTGTCAGTGGACATTTAGGTTGCTTCCGTGTCTTGGTGATTGTAAATAGTGCATCTATGAACATTGGGGTACATGTATCTTTTTGAATTATGATGTTCTCTAGATATATGCCCAGGAGAGGGATTGCTGGATGATATGGTAGTTCTAGTTTTAGTTTTTTAAGGAACCTCCATACTGTTGTCCATAGTGGTTTTACCAATTTACATTCCCACCAACAATGTAGGAGGGTTCCCTTTTCCCACACCCTCTCCAGCATTTAAAGTTTGTAGAGTTTTTGATGATAGCCATTCTGACTAGTGTGAAGTGATACCTCATTGTAGTTTTGGTTTGCATTTCTCTAACGATTAGAGATGTTGAGCATCATTTCATGTGATTTTTGGCAATGTATCTTCTTTAGAGTAATGTCTGTTTAGGTATCTTGCCCATTTTTTTATTGGGTTGCTTGCTTTTTTGATATTGAGCTGCATGAGCTGTTTATATTTTGGAGATTCATCCCTTGTTGGTCGCTTTGTTTGCAAATATTTTCTCCCATTCTGTGGGCTGTCTTTTCATTTTGTTTATGGTGTGCTTTGATGTGCAATATATTTTAAGTTTAATTAAGTCCATTTTGTTTACTTTTGTTATCATTTTCTTTACTCTAGGAGGTGGATGCTAAAAGATATTGCTGCAATTTATGTCAAAAAGTGTCCTCTCCCTTTGTTTGCTTTTAAGAGTTTTATAGTGTCTGGTCTTACATTTAGGTGTTTCCTTCATTTTGAGTTTATTTTAGTGTATGGTGTGAGGGAGTGTTCCAATTACATTCTTTTACATGTAGCTGTCCAGTTTTCCCAGCATCACTTATTGAAGTGACTGTCTTACTCCATTGCATATTCTTGCCTCCTTAGCCATAGATTAATTGACTATAGATGTATGGGTTTACTTCTAGGATTTCTATCCTTTTCCATTGATCTATATTTTTGTTTTTGTGCCAGTACCAAACTCTTTTGATGACTATATCTTTGTAGTATATTCTGAGGTCAGGGGGCCTGATTCATGTAGCTCCATTTTTCTTTCTCAGATATTTAGAGTCTTTTGTACTTCCCTACAAATTAAAAATTTTTTGTTCTACTCCTGTGAATAATACCATTGGTAATTTGATAGGGATTGTACTGCATTTCTAAGTTGCTTTGGTTAGTACAGTCATTTTCACAATGTTGATTCTTCCAATCCAAGAACATGGTATATCTCTCTATCTATTTGTATCATCTTTACTTTATTTCATCAGTGTCTTATAAATTTCTGCATACAGGTCGTTTTTCTCCTTAGGTAGGTTTATTCTTAGATATTTTATTCTTTTTGTTGCAATGGTAAATGGGAGTGTTTTCTTGATTTCACTTTCAGATTTTTCATCATTAGTGTATAGGAATGCAAGAGATTTCTGTGCATTAATTTTGTATCCTGCTACTTTACCAAATTCATTGATTAGCTCTAGTAATTTTCTGGTAGCATCTTTAGTATTCTTTATGTATAGTATCATATCATCTGCCAACAGTGACAGGTTTACTTCTTCTTTTCCGATTTGGATTCTTTTTATTTCCTTTTCTTCTCTTATTGCTGTGGCTACAACTTCCAAAAAACTAGGTCGAATAAGAGTGGTGAGAGTGGGCAACCTTGTCTTGTTTATGATCTTAGTGGAAATGCTTTCAGTTTTTCAACATTGAGGATGATGTTGGCTGTGGGTTTGTCATATATGGCCTTTATTATATTGGGGAAAGTTCCCTCTATGCCTACTTTCTGCAGGGTTTTTATCATAAATTGGTGTTGAATTTTGTTGAAAGCTTACTCTGCATCTATTGAGATGATCATATGGTTTTTCTCCTTCTGTTTGTTAATATGGTTTATCGCCTTGATAGATTTGCATATATTGAAGAATCCTTGCATTAGTGGAATAAACCCCAATTGATCATGGTGTATGATCCTTTAAATGTGCTGTTGGATTATGGTTGCTAGTATTTTGTTGAGGATTTTTGCACCTATGTTCATCAGTGATATTGGCGTGTAGTTTTCTTTCTTTGTGACATCCTTGTCTGGTTTTGGTGTCAACGTGATGGTGGCCTCGTAGAATGAGTTTGGGAGTGTTCCTCCCTCAGCTATATTTTGGAAGTGTTTGAGAAGGATAGGTGTTAACTCTTCTCTAAATGTTTGATAGAATTCGCCTGTGAAGCCATCTGCTCCTGGGCTTTTGTTTGTTGGTAGATTTTTAATCACAGTTTCAGTTTCAGTGCTTGTGGTTGGTCTGTTCATATTTTCTATTTCTTCCTGATTCAGTCCTTGCAGGTTGTGCATTTCTAAGAATTTGTCCATGTCTTCCAGGTTGTCCATTTTATTGGCATAGAGTTGCTTGTAGTAATCTCTCACGATCTTTTGTATTTCTGCAGTGTCAGTTGTTACTTCTCCTTTTTCATTTCTAATTCTATTGATTTGAGTGTTCTCCTTTTTTTCCTTGATGAGTCTGGCTAATGGTTTCTCAATTTTGTTTACCTTCTCAAAGAACCAGCTTTTAGTTTTATTGATCTCTGCTATCGTTTCCTTCATTTCTTTTTCATTTATATCTGATCTGATCTTTATGATTTCTTTCCTTCTGCTAACTTTGGGGTTTTTTTGTTCTTCTTTCTCTAATTGCTTTAGGTGCATGTTTATATTCATTATGCGAGATGTTTCCTGTTTATTAAGGTAGGATTGTATTGCTATAAACTTCCCTCTTACAACTGTTTTTGCTGCATCCCATAGGTTTTGGGTCGTCATGTGTCCATTGTCATTTGTTTCTAGGTATTTTTTTAATTTCCTCATTGATTTCTTCGGTTATCACTTCGCTAATGAGTAGTGTATTGTTTAGCCTCCATGTGTTTGTAATTTTTCAAGATGTTTTCCTCTAATTGATATCTAGCCTCATAGCATTGTGGTTGGAAAAGATACTTGATACAATTTCAATGTTGTTAAATTAACCTAAGCTTGATTTGTGACCCATGATATGATCTATACTGAATAATGTTCCATGAGCACTTGAGAAAAGTGTGTATCCTGTTTTTTTTGGATGGAATGTCCTATAAATATGAATTAAGTCCATCTTGTTTAATGTATCATTTAAAGCTTGTGTTTCCTTAGTTATTTTCATTTTGGATGATATATCCGTTGGTGAAAGTGGGGTGTTAAAGTCCCCTACTATGAATGTGTTACTGTCGATTTCCCCTTTTATGGCTGTTAGTATTTGCCTTATGTATTGAGGTCTTCCTATGTTGGGTGCATGAATATTTACAATTGTTACATCTTCTTCTTGTTTCACTCCCTTCATCATTATGTAGTGTCCTTTTTGTCTCTTCTAATAGTCTTTATTTTAAGGTCTATTTTGTCTGATATGAGAATTGCTACTCCAGCTTTCTTTTGGTTTCCATTTGCGTGGAATATCTTTTTCCATACCCTTACTTTCAGTCTGTATGTGTCTCTAGGTCCGAAGTGGGTCTCTTGTAGACAGAATATATATGGGTCTTGTTTTTGTATCCATTCAGCCAATCTGTGTCTTTTGGTGGGAGCATTTAATCCATTTGCATTTAAGGTAATTATCTATATGTATGTTCCTATTCCCATTTTCTTAGTTGTTTTGGGTTCGTTATTGTAGGTCTTTTCCTTGTTTTGTGTTTCTTGTCTAGAGAAGTTCCTTTAGCATTTGTTGTAAAGCTGGTTTGGTGGTGCTGAACTCTCTTAGCTTTTGCTTGTCTGTAAAGATTTTAATTTCTCCATCAAATCTGAATGAGATCCTTGTTGGGTAGAGTAATCTTGGTTGCAGGTTTTTCTCCTTTGTTACTTTAAATATGTCCTGCCAGTCCCTTCTGGCTTGCAGTGTTTCTGCTGAGAGGTCACCTGTTAACTTTATGGGGATTCCCTTGTGTGTTATTTGTTGTTTTTCCCTTGCTGCTTGTAATATATTTTCTTTGTATTTAATTTTTGACAGTTTGATTAATATGTGTCTTGGCATATTTCTCCTTGGATTTATCCTGTTTGGGACTCTCTGTGCTTCCTAGGCTTGACTAACTCTTTCCTTTCCCATATAAGGGAAGTTTTCAACTATAATGTCTTCAAATATTTTCTCAGTCCCTTTCTTTTTCTCCTCTTCTTCTGGAAACCCTATAATTCGAATGTTGGTGTGTTTACTGTTGTCCCAGAGGTCTCTGAGACTGTCCTCAGTTCTTTTCATTCTTTTTTCTCTATTCTACTCTGCAGTAGTTATTTCCACTGTTTTATCTTCCAGGTCACTTATCCGTTCTTCTGCCTCAGTTATTCTGCTATTGATCCCATCTAGAGTACTTTTCATTTAATTTATTGTGTTGTTCATCGTTGCTTGTTTCATCTTTAGTTCTTCTAGGTCCTTGTTAAATGTTTCTTGCATTTTGTCTATTCTACTTCCAAGATTTTGGATCATCTTTACTATCATTATTCTGAATTCTTTTTCAGGTAGTCTGATTATTTCCTATTCATTTATTAGGTCTGGTGTGTTTTTATCTTACTCCTTCATCTTCTGTGTGTTTTTCTGTCTTTTCATTTTGCTTATATTACAGTGTTTGTGGTATCCTTTTGCCAGCTGCAGGTTCATAGTTCCCATTGTTTTTGGTGTCTGTCCCCAGTGGCTATAGTTGGTTCAATGGGTTATGTAGTCTGCCTGGTGGAGGGGACTAGTTCCTGTGTTCTGGAGGATGAGGTTGGATCTTGTCTTTCTGCTGGGCCCGTCCATGTCTCTTTGTGTGTTTTGGGGTGTCTGTGGATTGATTATGATTTTAGGGATCCTCTCTGCTAATGGGTGGGGTTGTTTTCCTGTCTTGCTAGTTGTTTGGCATAGGGTGTCCAGCACTGCAGCTTGCTCATGGTTGAGTGAAGCTGGGTGCTGGTGCTGTGATTGAGATCTCTGGGAGTTTTTTGCCATTTGATATTATGTGGAGTTGGGAGTTCTCTTGTGAACCAGTGTCCTGAAATTGGCTCTCCCACCTCAGAGGCACAGCACTGACTCCTGGCTGCAGCACCAAGAACCTTTCATCTACATGGCTCAGAATAAAAGTGAGAATATTAAGAAAGAAAACAGAAAGAAAGAAAGAAAGAAAGAAAGAAAGAAAGAAAGAAAGAAAGACAGAAAGAAAGACAGAAAGAAAGAAAGAAAGAAAGAAAGAAGGAAGGAAAGAAAGGAGGGAGGGAGGGAGGGAGGGAAGGAAGGATGGAAGGAGGGAGGGAAAGAAGGAAAGAAAGAAAGAAGATAAAGTAAAATAAAGTAAGATAAAATAAAATAAAGTTATTAGAATAAAAAATAATTAATAAGAAAAACATTTAAATAAAAACGGACAGAGAGAACCCTAGGACAAATGGTGGAAGCAAAGCTATACAGACAAAATCTCACACAGAAGCACACCCATACACACTCACAAAAAGATGAAAAGGGGAAAAAATCATAAATCTTGCTCTCAAAGTCCATCTCCTCAATTTGGCATGATTCGTTGTCTATTCATGTATTCCACAGGTGCAGGGTACATCAAGTTGATTTGGGAGCTATAATCCGCTGCTTCTGAGGCTGCTGGGAGAGATTTCCCTTTTTTTTCTTTTTCTCACAGCTCCCAGGGTCTCCGCTTTGGATTTGGCCCCGCCTCTGTGTGTAGGTCGCCTCTGTGTGTAGGTCGCTGGATTTGGCCCCGCCTCTGTGTGTAGGTCTCTTATTCTCTCACACAGGACGGGGTTAAAGGAGCAGCTGCTTCGGGGACTCTGGCTCACTCAGGCCGGGGCGAAGGAGGGGTATGGAGTGCAGGGTTAGCCTGCAGCGACAGAGGCCGGCGTGACATTGCACCAGCCTTAGGCACACCATGCGTTCTCCCGGGGAAGTTGTCCCTGGATCCCGGGACCTTGGCAGTGATGGGTTGCACAGGCTCCCCGGAAGGGGGGTGTTGATAGTGACCTGCTCTCGCACACAGGCTTCTTGGTGGTGGCAGCAGCAGCCTTATTGTCTCATGCCCGTCTCTGAGGTCCGCGGTTTTAGCCGCGGCTTGCGCCCATCTCTGGAGCTCCTTTAAGTAGCGCTCTTAATCCCCTGTCCTCATGCACCAGGAAAAAAAGAGGGAAGAAAAAGTCTCTTGCCTCTTCAGCAGGTCCAGAGTTTTCCCCGGACTCCCTCCCGGCTAGCCGTGGTGCACTAATCCCCTGCAGGCTGTGTTCATGCCACCAACCGCAGTCCTCTCCCTGTGCTCCTACTGAAACCCAAGCCTCAGCTCCCAGCTCCGCCCACCCCAGCGGGTGAGCAGACAAGCTTCTTGGGCTGGTGAGTGAAGGTCTGCACAGATCCTCTGTGCCAGAGTCTCTCTCCTTTCCCCTCTGTACCCCTGTTGCTGTGCTCTCTTCCGCAGCTCTGAAGTTTTCCCCCTCCTCCCCCCACAGTCTCTGCCCTTGAAGGGGCTTCCTAGTGTGGAAACCTTTCCTCCTTCACAGCTCCCTCCCACTGGTGTAGATCCTGTCACTATCCTTTTGTCTCTGTTTTTTCTTTTTTCTTTTGCCCTACCCAGGCATGTGGGGACCTTCTTGCCTTTTGGGAATTCTGAGGACTTCTGCCAGCGTTCAGTAGGTGTTCTGTGCAAGTTGTTCGACGTGTAGATGTATTTCTGGTGTATCTTTGGGGAGGAAGGTGATCTCCGTGTCTTACTGTTCCGCCATCTTCCCCTCGTGATCATATGGTTTTTATTTTGCAGTTTGTTAATGTGGTATATCACATTTATTGATTTGCAGATATAGAAGAATCCTTGCATCCTTAGGATAAATCCCAGTTGAGTATGCTGTCTGATCATTTTAATTTATTGTTGGATTTGGTTTGCTAATATTTTTTTGAGAATTTTTGTGTCTATGTTTATTAGTGATATTTTTCCATAATTTTCCTTTTTCATGGTATCTTTTTCTGATTTCAGTTTCAAGGTGATGGTGGCTGTACAAAATTAGTTTGGGATTATTCCTTTCTCTTCAATTTTTTGGAAGAGTTTCCAAAAGATAGGTGTTAACTCTTCTCTAAATGTTTGATAGAATTTGCTTTTGAAGCAGTCTGGTCCTATAATTTTGTTTTTTGGAAAATTTTAATCACAGTTTCAATTTCAGTACTTGTGATTGCTCTGTTCATATTTTCTTTTTCTTCCTCATTCCATCTAGGAAGATTGTACATTTCTAAGAATTTGTCCATTTCTTCTAGGTTGTCCATTTTATTGGCATATAGTTACTTGTAGTTAGTTTCTTAAGATGTTTTATATTTCTGTGGTGTCTGTTTTTACGTCTTTTTCATTTCTAATTTTATTGATTTGAGCCCTGTCACATTTTTTCTTGTTGAGGCTGGCTAGAGGTTTATCAATTTTGTTTATCTTTTAAAAGAATCATATTTTAGTTTAATTGATCTATTCCAATGTTTTCTTTATCTCTACTTCATTCATTTCTGCTCTGATCTTTCTGATTGCTTTCCTTCTGCTAACTGGTTTTTGCATTTTTTTTCTCTACTTGCCTTAGTAAGGTTAGGTTGTTTATTTGAATTTTTTTTCACCTGACATAAGATTGTATCACTATAAACTGCTTTCTTCGAACTGCTTTTGCCATGTCCCATAGGTATGGGATCATCATGTTTTTGTTGTCATTTGTCTCTAGTTATGTTTTTATTTCCTCTTTGATTTCATCAGTGATCCATTCGTTGTTTAGTAACATATTGTTTACCCTCCATGTGATTGTGATTTTACAGTTTTCTTTCCTTGTAGTTGATTTCTAATCTCATTGTGTTGTGGTTGGATAAGATGCTTGATATGATTTCAACTTTCTTAAACTTACTGAGGTTTGCTTTGTGGCTGAGTATCTGATCTATCCTGGAGAAGGTTCCACGTGCACTTGAGAAGAATGTGTATTCTGCTGCTTTCAGTTGGAATGTTCCATAAATGTAAATTAAGTCCATCTGCTCTAATGTGTCATTTAAAGTCCTGTGTTTCCTTATTGATTTTCTGTCTGGATTATCTGTCCATTGATGTAAATGGGTTGTTAAATTCCCCTACTATTATTGTGTTACTGTCGATTTCTTCTTTTATGGCTGTTAGCATTTGCCTTATATATTGTGGTGGTCCTATGTTGGGTGCAGAGATATTTGCAATTATTATATATTCTTCTTGGATTGATCTCTTGTTCATTATGTAGTGTCCTTCTTTATCTCTTGTAACAGTCTTTATTTTAAACTCTATTTTGTCTGATATGAGTATTCCTACCCCAGCATTCTTTTGATTTTTATTTGCATGTAATACTCTTACTCTCATCCCCTCACTTTCAGTCTGCATGTGTCCCTAGATCTGGAGTGGGCCTCTTGTAGACAGCATATATACGGTTCTTGTTTTTGTATCTGTTCAGCATGTCTGTTTTCTTGGATGGAGCAACTAATCCATTTACATTTAAGGTAATTATCAATATGTATGTTCTTGATTGAGCCGCTTAGATAGCCTCATCCACCAGAGGACAGAGAGAAGAAGCAAGAAGAACTAAAATACTGCAGCCTGTGGAACAAAAACTACATTCACAGAAAGAGAGACAAGGTGAAAAGGAACAGGGCTACATACCAGATGAAGGAACAAGATAAAACCCCAGAAAAACAATGAAATGAAGTGGAGATAGGCAACCTTCCAGAAAAAGAATTCAGAATAATGATAGTGAAGATGATCCAGGACCTCAGAAAAACAATGCAGGCAAAATTCGAGAAGATGCAATATATGTTTAACAAAGACCTAGAAGAAATAAAGAACAAACAAACAGAGATGAACAATACAATAACTGAAATGAAAACTACACTAGCAGGACTCAATAGCAGAATAACTGAGGCAGAAGAACAGATAAGTTACCTGGAAGACAGAATGGTGGAATTCACTGCTGTGGAACAGAACAAAGAAAAAACAATAAAAAGAAATGAAGACAGACTAAGAGACCTCTGGGACAACATTAAATGCAACAACATTCGCATTACAGGGGTCCCAAAAGGAGAAGAGAGAGAGAAAGGACCTGAGAAAATATTTGAAGAGATTATAGTCGAAAACTTACCTAACATGGGAAAGGAAATAGCCACTCAAGTCCAGGAAGCACAGTTGGTCCCAGGCAGGATAAACCCAAGGAGAAACACACCAAGACACATAGTAATCAAATGGGCAAAAAGTAAAGACAAAGAAAATTTATTGAAAGCAGCAAGGGAAAAATGACAAATAACATACAGCGGAATTCCCATAAGGTTAACAGCTGATTTCTCAGCAGAAACTCTACAAGCCAGAAGGGAGTGGCATGATATACTTAAAGTTATGAAAGAGAAGAACCTACAACAAAGATTACTCTACCTGGCAAGGATCTTATTCAGATTCGATGGAGAAATCAAAAGCTTTACAGAGAAGCAAAAGCTAAGAGAACTCAGCACCACCAAACCAGCTCTACAAAAAATGCTAAAGGAACTTCTCTAAGTGGAAAACACAAGAGAAGAAAAAGATCTACAAAAACAAACCCAAAATAATTAAGAAAATGGTCACAGGAACATACATATTGATAATTACCTTAAACATGAATGGATTAAATGCTCCAACCAAAAGACACAGGCTTGTTGAACAGAAGCAAAAACAAGACCCATATATATGTTGTCTAAAAGAGACCCACTTCAGACCTAGGGATACATACAGACTGCAAGTGAAGGGATGGAAAAAGATATTCCATACAAATGGAAATAGAAAGAAACCTCAAGTAGCTATACTCATATCAGATAAAATGGACTTTAAAATAAAAAATGTTACAAGAAACAAGGAAGGACTCTACATAATGATCAAGGGATCAATCCAAGAAGAAGATATAACAATTATAAATGTATATGCACCCAACATAGGACCACCTCAATACAAAAGGCAACTGCTAACAGCTATAAAACAGGAAATCAACAGTAACACAACACAAGTGGGGTATTTAAACACCTCACTTACACCAATTGACAGATTATCCAAAATGAAAATAAGTAAGGAAACAGAAGCTTTAAATGACACAATAGACCAGAATAATTTAATTGATATTTATAGGACATTGCATACAAAAACAGCAGATTACACTTTCTTCTCAAGTGTGCACAGAACATTCTCCAGGATAGATCACATCTTGGGTCACAAATCAAGCCTCAGTAAATTTAAGAAAATTGAAATCATATCAAGCATCTTTTCTGACCACAATGCTATGAGATTAGAAGTGAATTACAGGGAAAAAACGTAAAGAATACAACCACATGGAGGCTAAATAATACGGTACTAAATAACCAAGAAATCAGTGAGGAAATAAAAAAATACCTAGAGACAAATGATAGTGAAAACACGATGATCCAAAATCTATGGGATGCAGGAAAAGCATTTCTAAGAGGGAAGTTTATAGCTATAAAAGCCTACCTCAAGAAACAAGAAAAGTCTCAAATAAACAATGTAACCTTACACCTAAAGGAAGTAGAGAAAGAAGAACAAACAAAGCCCAAAGTTAGCAGAAGGAAAGAAATTGTAAAGATCAGAGCAGAAATAAATGAAATAGAAACAACAAAAACAATAGCAAAGATCAATAAAACTAAAGGCTGGTTCTTTGAGAAGATAAACAAAATTATTAAAGCATTAGCCAGACTCAACAAGAAATGAGGGAGTGGGCTCAAATCAATAAAATTAGAAATGAAAAAGGAGAAGTTACAACAGACACCGCAGAAATACAAAGAATCCTAAGAGACTACTACAAGCAACTCTATGCCAATAAAATGGCCAACCTGGAGGAAATAGACAAATTCTTAGAAAGGTATAATCTTCCAAGACTGAACCAGGAAGAAACAGAAAATATGAACAGACCAATCACAAGTGATGAAATTGAAACTGTGATTAACAATCGTGCAAGAAACAAAAGTCCAGGACCAGATGGCTTCACAGGTGAATTCTGTCAAACTTTTAGAGAAGAGCTAAAACCCATCCTCCTCAAACTCTTCCAAAAAATTGCAGAGGAAGGAACACTCCCAAACTCATTCTATGTGGCCACCATCACCCTGATGCCAAAACCAGACAAAGATGCTACAAAAAAAAGAAAATTACAGACCAATATCACTGATGAATATAGATGCAAAAATCCTCAACAAAATACTAGCAAACAGAATCCAACAACACCTTAAAAGGATCATATACCACGATTAAGTGGGATTTATCCCAGGAATGCAAGGGTCCTTCAATATACGCGTATCAATCAATGTGATATACTATATTAACAAATTGAAGAACAAAAGCCATATGATCACCTCAATAGATGCAGAAAAAGCTTTTGACAAAATTCAGCTCCCATTTATGATAAGAACTCTCCAGAAAGTGGGCATAGAGGGAACCTACCTCCACATAATGAAGGCCATATATGACAACCCCACAGCAAACATCATTCGCAATGGTGAAAAACTGAAAGCATTTCCTGTAAGATCAGGAAGAAGACAAGGATGTCCTCTCTCACCACTATTATTCAACATAGTTTTGGAAGCCCTAGCCATGGCAATCAGAGAAGAAAAATAAATAAAAGCAATACAAATTGGAAAAGAAGAAGTAAAACTGTCGCTGTTTGCAGATGACAAGATACTGTACATAGAGAATCCTAAAAATGCCACCAGAAAACTAGTAGAGCTGATCATTGAATTTGGTAAATTTGCAGAATACAAAATTAATGCACATAAATCTCTTGCATTCCCCTACACTAATGATGAAAATCTGAAAGAAAAATTATGGAAAAATTCCCATTTACCATTGCAACAAAAAGAATAAAATACCTAGGAATAAACTAGCTAAGGAGACAAAAGACCTGTATGCAGAAAACTATAAGACGCTGATAAAAGAAGTTAAAGATGATACTAACAGATGGAGAGATATACCATGTGCTTGGATTGGAAGAATCAATATTGTGAAAATGACTATACTACCCAAAGCAATCTACAGATTCAATGCAATCCCTATGAAATTACCAATGGCTTTTTTTATGGAACTAGAGCAAATCATCTTAAAGTTTGTATGGAGACACAAAAGACCCCGAATAGCCAAAGCAGTCTTGAGGGAAAAAAACAGAGCTGGAGGAATCAGACGCCCTGACTTCAGACTATACAACAAAGCTACAGTAATCAAGACATGGTACTGGCACAAAAACAGAAACATTGACCAATGGAAGAAGATAGAAAGCCCAAAGATACACTATGGTCTTATGGTCAATAATCTCTGGCAAAGTGGGCAAAGATATACAATGGAGAAAAGACAGTCTCTTCAATAAGTGGTGCTGGGAAAACTGGACAGCTACATGTAAAAGAATGAAATTAGAACACTCCCTAACACCATACACAAAAAGAAACTCAAAATGGATTCGAGACCTAAATGTAAGAGCAGACACTATAAAACTCTTAGAGGAAACATAGGAAGAACACACTTTGACATAAATCACAACAAGATCTTTCTTGATCTACCTCCTAGAGCATTGGAAATAAAAATAAAAATAAACAAATGGGAAACTATTGAAACTTCCAAGCTTTTGCACAGCAAATGAAACCATAAACAAGGCGAAAAGACAACCCTCAGAATGGGAGAAAATATTTTCAAACGAATCAATGGACAAAGGATTAATCTCCAAAATATATAAACTTCTCATGTAGCTCAATATTAAAGAAACAAACAGCCCAATCCAAAAATGGGTAGAAGACCTAGGTATACATTTCTCCAAAGAAGACATACAGATGGCCAAGAAGCACATGAAAACCTGCTCAACATCTCTAATTATTAGAGAAATGGAAAAAATCAAAACTACAACAAGGTATCACCTCACACTGATTAGAATGGGCATCATCAGAAAATCTACAAACAACAAATTCTGGAGAGGGTGTGGAGAAAAGGGAACCCTCTTGTAGTGTTGGTGGGAATGTCAATTGATACAGCCACTATGGAGAACAGTATGGAAGTTCCTTAAAAAACTAAAAATAGAATTACCATATGATCCAGCAATCCCACTACTGGGCATATACCCAGAGAAAAACATAATTCAAAAAGACACATGCACCCCAATGTTCATTGCAGCACTATTTACAATAGCCATGGAATCAACCTAAATGCCCATCAACAGATGAGTGGATAAAGAAGTTGTGGTACATATATACAATGGAATATTACTCAGCCATAAAAAGGAACGAAATTAAGTCATTTGTTGAGACGTGGATGGAACTAGAGACTGTCATACAGAGTGAAGTAATTCAGAAAGAGAAAAACAAATATCGTATATTAACGCATGTATGTGGAACCTAGAAAAATGTTACAGATGAACCGGTGTGCAGGGCAGAAGTTGAGACATAGATGTAGAGCACAAACGTATGGACATCAAGGGGGGAAAACCGCGGTGGGCTGGGGATGGTGGTGTGCTGAATTGGGCGATTGGGATTGACATTTATATACAGATGTGTATAAAATTGATGACTATAAGAAACTGCAGTATAAAAAATCAAACAAAAAAATAGAAAAAAATGTATGTTCTTATTGTCATTTTATTAATTGTTTTGGGCTTGTTTTTGTAGGTTGCTTTTCTTCCCTTCCTCTTTTGTTCTCTTGTGCTTTGATCACTATCTTTAATGTTGTGTTTGGATTGCTTTTTCTTTTTCTGTGTATATGCCTATTTTAGATTTTTGATTTGTGGTTCTTATGAGGTTTTGATAAAGTAGTCTCTCTCTCTCTCTCTCTCTCTCTCTCTACATATATATATATATATATATATATATATATGTATATATATATATATATTTACAAGAGCTTTTAAAGTTTTTGGTGTCTTAATTACAATTTCCAATATCCTGCATTTGTACTCACCTCTTCTCACCATTGCTGGTTTTGATATCATATTTGTGTCTGAATCATTTCCTACCTTTACTGTATATTTGTTTTACTGTATATTTGCTTTTACTGCTTTTACTGGTGACCTTTCCCATTCATAATATTCTTGTTTCTAGGTGTGTCCTTTTCTTTTATGCCTAGAGAAATTCCTTTAGGATTTGTTGTAAAGCTGGTTTGGTGGTACTGAACTCCCTTAGTTTCTGCTTATCTGTAAAGCTTTTGCTTTCTCTGTCAAATCTAAGCAAGAACCTTGCTGGGTAGAATATTCTTGGTTGTAGGTTTTTCCCTTTCATCACTTTAAATATATCAAGCCACTCCCTTGTGGCCTGCAGAGTTTCTGCTGAAAATTCAGCTGATAACTTTATCGGGATTCCCTTGTATGTTATTTGTTACTGTTCACTTGTTGCTTTTAGTATTTTCTCTTTGTCTCTAATTTTTGTCAGTTTGATTAATATGTGTCTCAGCATGTTCCCCCTTGGGCTTATCCTGTATGTGACACTCTGCACTTCCTTTACCTGAGTGAAGGTTTCCTTTCCCATGTTATGGAAGTTTTCCACTATAATCTCTTCCAATATTTTTTCAGCCCCTTTCTCTGTCTCTTTTTCTTCTAGGAACCCTATAATGTGAATATTGGCATGTTTAATGTTGTCGCAGAGGTCTCTGAGAGTTCTCTTGTTTCTTTTTTTTTTAATTTATTTTTGGCTTCATTGGGTCTTCTTTGCTGCACACGGCCTTTCTCTAGTTGTCGTGAGTGTGGGCTACTCTTCGTTGTGGTGCACGAGCTTCTCATTTTGGTGGCTTCTCTTGTTACACAGAATGGGCTCTAGGCACGCAGGCTTCAGTAGTTGTGGTGTGAAGGCTCAATAGTTGTGGCTCGTGGGCTGTAAAGTGCAGGCTCAGTAGTTGTGGCACACAGGCTTAGTTGCTCCACGGTATGTGGGATCTTCCCTGACCAGGGCTCGAACCTCTGTCCCCTGCATTGTCAGGAGGATTCTTAAACACTGCACCAGCAGGGAAGCCCTGCCCTTGTTTCTTTTCATATTTTTAAAATTCTGTTCTGCAGGAGCAATTTCCACCACTCTGTCTTCTACCTCACTTATTCGTTATTCTTCCTCATTTATTCTGCTATTGATTCTTTCTTGTGTATTTTTCATTTCAGTTGTCATATAGTTCATCTCTGTGTGTTTGTTCTTTAAATCTTGTAGTTCCTTGTTAAACATTTCTTGTATCTTCTCGGTCTGTGCCTACAATCTCTTTCTGAGATCTTGGATCATCATTATTATCATTACTCTGAATTTGTATCTCCACTTCACTTAGTCGTTCTTCTGGGTTTTTATCTTGTTCCTTTGTTTGGAACATATTTTTCTGCTGTCTCATTTTGTCTAAATTTCTATGTGTGTGGTCTCGTTTCTGCCAGCTACATGGTTGTAGTTCCTCTTACTTCTGGTTTCTGCCCCCTGTTGGGTGATGTTTGTCCAGGGACTTGTGCAAACTTCCTGGTGAGAGGGACTGTTGCCTTCCCACTGGTGGTTATAGCTGGGTTTATCCTTCTGGTTGGCAGGGTCATGTCAAGGGATGTGTTTAAAGGTGTCTGTGAGCTCATACCACTTTAGACAGGCTGTCTGCTGATGGGTGGTGCTGTGTGTCCACCCTGCTAGTTGTTTGGTCTGAGGTGTCCCAGTACTGGAGCCTGCAGGCTGTGGCCAGGTCTTGGTGTCAAAATGGCAACCTCCAGGAGAGCTCAATCAATATTCCCTGGGGTCTTTCCACCAGTTTGCTTGACCCCTCAGGGAGCCACAGCCAACTCCTGTCTCCCCAGGAGATCTTCCAAGACCCACAGGCTGGTCCAGCCCAGGCTCTTATGGAGTCAGAGGTTTATGCTGAGTCCCAGTGCATGTCAAACTTTGTGTGCATCCTCCAAGAATGGAGTCTCTGTTTCCCCCTGTCCTGTGTAACTTCTGTACTCAAGCCCCACTGGCCTTCAATGCCAAACGTTCTGGGGTCTCCTCCCAATGCCAGACTCTCAGGCTGGGGAGCTTGACGTGGAGCTCAGATCTCTCACTCCTGGGGGAGAAACTCTGCAATATACTTATTTTCCAGTTTGTGGGTTGCCCACCTGGTGGGTATGGTATTTGATTATATTGTGAAAGTGCCCATCCTACCATCTCGTGATTCCTTTATTGTTGGATGCAAAATATCTTTTTTGGTATGTTCCAGTCTTTTTTGTTGATGGTTGTTCAGCAGGTAACTGTGACTTTGATGTTTTTGTGGGAGGAGGTGAGCTCAAGTCCTTCTACTCAGTCACCTTTTCTGTAATTGAAGGGCTTCTTTTAGTTTGGATGCTTGCTGCATCTTTCCTCAGTGTGTGCTGGCCATTATCCCCTTGATATGGGGTGTGCAGTTGCAGCGGCCCTTGCACACTCACAGGATGGCAGGGGCAGTGGTTACTGCATGTTCACAGGTGTCCCAGCAGCAGTTGTGGTCTGCCCACCCCCAGACAGTGGGAGCAGCGATTGGCACCTGCTCCCAGGTCTCTTAGCAGCAGCAGTGGCCCATGCACTCCTGCAACAGCAGGGCTAGCATTTAGTGCCTGGTCATGGCACGTGTGCTCTCCTGGTACAGTGGTGGCAGCACTTGGCTCATATTCATAGGTGTCTTAGTGGGGGAGGGGGACGGTGTCCTCCTGTACAGCAAGGGCAGCACTTGGTGCCTGCTCGCAGGTCTTTTAGCAGCAGCAGTGGCCCGCACACTCTGGAGACTGTGGGTGCAGCACTTGACCCCTGCTTGCAGGTTTCATATTAGTGGCCCAGAATGGTGGTGCTGTCTCATGCCCACTCACAGAGCACGTGTGGGCAGTGTCCTGTTACCTGAGAGCATGCAAAGGGAAAGAAGTGCCTATGGTGGTCTCACCCTTCTCTTTGTGGGACACCAAAAATGGAGCCTTGCCTCTCTAGCCAGGCCCAGGCTTCTTCCGAGTATACCTCAGTTGCCACACTCCAGCCTCTTCAACCTGTCTCCATACAACCAACCCTGGTCCTGTCCCTGGGTCTGACCTCTGAAGCCCGAGCTTCACCATCTAGCCCCTGTCCACATTGGCAGACAAGTGTCTCAGTCTGGGGAGTACAGGGCGATGGTACCCACTATCTGTGCTGGTCGGTCTCCATTTTGCCTACTGAAAACCAGTTGCTGCACTCTCCTCCAAGATTCCAAAGCTCCCCTTCCTTCCAGGCTGATCTTCCCACCAATGAGGTGACTTCCCCAGGTGTGAGAACATTTCCTCCTTCACAGCTCCTTCCCTGGGGAGCAGGTCCCATCTAGATTCCTTTCTTTCTCTCTCTTTTTTTTTCCTTTTGTCCTACCCATTTACATGGAAGTTGTCTTGCTCTTTTGGAAGTCTGAGGTCTTCTGCCAGCATTCAGTAGATGTTCTGTGTGAATCGTCTTACTCCTCTGCCATCTTGATCACTCGTTGATTTATCTTTCTGATGTTTCATTATTAGTATCTTGAAGGGGTGTGCTTGTGTGGGAGAATCCTTATACAATCTGTGTGCCCAGTGGTTTGGTGGGAGAACTGGATCTGACATGAGCATGAGTCACATCTTTCCCCAGGGTGTTCTAACAACTAACACCTTGGTAGGAGCTATGTCTGGAGATGGTGAAGCTACAGCCAGAGCCAAATGTGAGCTGGAACTTCTGCACTGCTCAGTGACCAACACCACCCTATTTGGGTTGGTCCCAAGCTGTTGAATCAGAAGACCTGTGGGTCAGGTCTGAGCTGGTTCCCTTCCCTCTAAGTGTGTGCTCTCCCCACCTTGAAACACTGGCACCTTTGCCCCAGAAGGAAGCAGTGCTGGGGCAAGTGGTTCTTGAGCATGTGTTCTGCATGGATCTGGGCACTGGCTGTTGCAGCCTCGGTCCCAGCCCCAGTCAGAATCCCAAGCCACTCCTGATGTGCTGCCTCTTTAAGCACCAGTAATGGCTACCATTGTCCCCATTCAGATGCCATTCCAAGTCTGCATCCATTCTGTCCCATACAACTGAACTCTTCTTTGCCCTGAGCAGCCCTTTCCCTAGTGTGGAGCTGTGCTATAAAGCAAGCAGGGCCAGAGCAGACACTTGGCTCGGGTTGGGGTGCATTGTGAGGCAGTCATGGGAGATGGGCAGAGTCTGATGCAGTTTCAATCTACTTTCTCCATCTTATTTTTTTATTGGAATAATATGGAACCTTTTAAAAGAAGACCATATTAACTTGAAAACTGTTAATGATATACAATTAAGTTTTTTAAAAGACCCAGAAAACTGTAGTACCACACATGTAGCAGAAGGAAAGAAAGAAGGAGAAGAGAGAGATCCATTTATTTTCAGGAGTAAATGAGTATGTGCATGCTCTTCACAAGCAGAGTCTAGGATTCCTACAGCTCTTCTGCTGGTCCAACTTGTTTTCTAACCATCTAAGGGAACTTGGCTTCCCAGTGTCAGACCCCAGATGTTAGGCAACCAATATGTGACTCTAACAGCACACTCCCCAGGGAAGATCCCCCTCTTCTTCTTTGTCCCATTCCAGGGGTAAAGGTCGCATCCTGATTGCTTTTCTTCCCTTCCAATCTGATTTTGTGTGGATCTTTATTATAGCCTTGGTTGTGCAAGATTTTTTCTGATGGTCTCCAGGTAGTTTTCAGTGACAATTGCTCTACATGTAGATGTATTTTTTTTAACACCGTTACTGGAGTATGATTGCTTTAAAATGTTGTGTTAGTTTCTGCTATATAATAAAGTGAATCAGTTATATGTACACATATATCCCCATATACCCTCCCTCTTGTGCCTCCCTACCACTCTCCCTATCCCACCCTTCTCTGTGGTCACAAAGCACTGAGCTGATGTACCTGTGCTATACAGCTGCTTCCACTAGCTATCTGTTTTACATTTGGTGGTGTATATATGTCAATGATACTCTTGCATTTCATTCCAGCTTACACTTCCCCTCCCTGTGTCCTCAAGTCCATTTTCTAGGTCTGAGCCTTTATTCAGGTCCTGTCCTTAGGTTTCTCAGAACCATTTTTTTTTTTTAGATTACATATACATGTGTTAGCATACTGTATTTGTTTTACTCTTTCTGACATACTTCACTCTGTATGACAGACTCTAGGTCCATCCACCTTACTACAAATAACTCAATTTCATTTCTTTTTATGCCTGAGTAATATTCCATTGTATATATGTGCCACATCATCTTTATCCGTTCATCTATCAATGGATATTTAAGTTGCTTCCACATCTTGGCTGCTGTAAATAGTGCTGCAATGGACATTGTGGGACATGTCTCTTTGGAATTACGTTGTTCTTAGGGTATATGCCCAGTAGAGGGATTTCTGGGTCATATCGTAGTTCTATTTTTACTATTTTAAGGGACCTCCATGCTGTTCTTCATAGTGGATAAATGAATTTATATTCCCACCAACAGTGTAGGAGGGTTCCCTTTTCTCCACACCCTCTCCAGCATTTATTGTTTGCAGATATTTTGATGACGGCCATACTGACCAGAGTGAGGGGATACCTCATTGTGGTTTTGATTTGCATTTTTCTAATGATTAGTGATGCTGAGCATCCTTTCATGTGTTTGTTGACCATTTGTATATCTTCTTTGGAGAAATGTGTGTTTAGGTCTTCCACCCATTTTTGGACTGGGTTGATCGTTTTTTGATATAGAGTGGCATGAAATGCTTGTATATCTTGGAGATTAATCCTTTGTCAGTTGCTTCATTTGAAAATATTTTCTCTCATTCTGAGGGTTGTCTTTTTGTCTTGTTTATGGTTTCCTTTGCTGTGCCAAAGCTTTTAAGTTTCATTAGGTCCCATTTGTTTATTTTTGTTTTTATTTTCCTTTCTCTAGGAGGTGGGCCAAAAAGGATCTTGCTGTGATTTATGTAATAGAATGTTCTGCCTTCTTTTTTCCTCTAAGAGTTTTATAGTTTCTGGCCTTACATTTAGATCTTTAATTCATTTTGAGCTTATCTTTTACATATGGTGTTACAGAGTGTTCTAATTTCATTCTTTTACATGGAGCTGTCCAGTTTTCCCAGAACCACTTATTGAAGAGGCTGTCTTTCTCCATTGTATATTCTTGCTTCCTTTATCAAAGATAAGGTGACCGTATGTGCATTGGTTTATCTCTGGGGTTTCTATCCTTGTCCATTGATCTATATTTCTGTTTTTGTGCCAGTACCATACTGTCTTGATTACTGTAGCTTTGTAGTATAGTCTGAAATCCAGGAGCCTTATTCCTCTAGTTCCTTTTTTCTTTCTCAAGATTGCTTTGGCTATTCAGGGTCTTAGGTGTCTCCATAAAAATTGTGAAATTTTTTTATTCTAGTTCTGTGAAAACTACCATTGATAATTTGATAGCAATTACACTGAATCTGTAGATTGCTTTGGGTAGTATAATCATTTTCACAATGTTGATTCTTCGAATCCAAGAACATGGTATATCTCTCCATCTGTTTGTACCATCTTTAGCTTTTTTCATCTTATAGTTTTCTGCATACAGGTCTTTTGTCTCCTTAGGTAGGTTGATTCCTAGGTGTTTTATTCTTTTGGTTGAAATTGTAAATGGGAGAGTTTCCTTAATTTCTCTTTCAGAATTTTCATTATTAGTGTATAGGAATGCAAGAGATTTCTGTGCATTAATTTTGTATCCTGCTACTTTACCAAATTCATTGATCAGCTCTACTGGTTTTCTGATAGAGTCTTTAGGATTCTCTATTTATATTATCGTGTCATCTGAAAACAGTGATAGTTTTACTTTTTCTTTTCCAATTTGGGTTCCTTTTATTTCTTTTTCTTCTCTCATTGCTGCAGCTGAAACTTCAAAAACTATTTTGAATAATACCCATGAGAGTTGGCAACCTTGTTTTGTTCCTGATCATAGAGGAAATGGTTTCAATTTTACACCATTGAGAATGATTTTGGCTGTTGGTTTTTCATATATGGTCTCTGTTATGTTGAAGTAGGTTCCTCTATGCCCACTTTCTGGAGAGTTTTTATCATAAATGGGTGTTGAATTTTGTTAAAAGCTTTTTCTGCATCTACTGAGATTATATATGTTTTGTATCATTCAATTTGTTAATATGGTGTATCACATTGATTGCTTTGCATACATTGAAGAATCCTTGCATCTCTGGGATAAACTCCACTTGCTCATGGTGTATGATCCTTTTAATGTGCTGTTGGATTCTGTTTGCTAGTATTTTGTTGAGGATTTCTGCATCTACGTTCATCGGTGATATTGCCCTGTAGTTTTCTTTCTTTGTGACATCTTTGTCTGGTTTTGGTATCAGGCTGATGGTGACCTCGTAGAATGAGTTTGGGAGTGTTCCTCCCTCTGCTATATCTTGGAAGAGTTTGAGAAGGATATGTGTTAGCTCTTCTCTAAATGTTTGATAGAATTTGCCCGTGAAGCCATCTGATCCTGGGCATTTTATTTTGTTGGAAGATTTTAAATCACAGTCTCAATTTCAGTGTTTGTGATTGGTCTGTTTATATTTTATGTTTCTTCCTGGTTCAATCTCAGAAGGTTTTACTTTTCTAAGAATTTGTCCATTTCTTCCAGGTTGTCCATTTTATTCACATATATTTGCTTGTAGCAATCTCTCATGATCCTTTGTAGTTCTCCAGGGTCAGTTGTTACTTCTCTTTCATTTCTAATTCTGTTGATTTGAGTCTTCTCTGTTTTCTTTTTGATGAGTCTGGCTAAAGGTTTATCAATTTTGTTTACCTTCTCAAAGAACCTGCTTTTAGTTTTATTGATATTTGTTATTGTTTCATTCATTTGTTTATCATTTCTTTCTGATCGGATCTTTATGATTTTTTTTCCCTTCTACTAGCTTTGGGGGTATTTTGTTCTTCTTTATCTCATTGCTTTAGTGTAAGGTAGGTTGTTTATTTGAGATTTTTCTTGTTTTTTGAGGTAGCATTGTTTGGCTATAAACTTCCATCTTAAAACTTTTTTTGATGCATCCAATAGGTTTTGGGTCATTGTGCTTTAATTTTCACTGGTTTCTAGGTGTTTTTTTTTTTTTGAGACCTTTCCCTATGAAATTTAAATTAATGTATATCTGGGCCATTTGAACCATTGTCACTACCATTCAGTGTGTGCCAGGTGCTACGCTAAGCACTTTACATGTATTAGCCCCCTTGGTAATCCCAACAACCCTGTGAAGTAGGTACCAGTGGAATTTTCTTTACCAGATGAGGGAACAAAGGCTCAGGTAGGTGGAATGACTAGCCCAGGGTCATGTGGCTAGGACAAGGTAGAACCAGCACATGAAACCACATCTGTTTAAAGCCAAGTTGAATTCCACTCCAATCCCTCTCCCTGGGGGTGTGTGGGGAGGGCAGGGCTCAGCAGAGGAAGGTCCAGGATGTTCAAGTGGGGGCTCGTCCATGTAAAGTACTTAGCACAGCACCTGGCACACAGTAAATGGGAGGTAGGAGGGTGCAGAGCAGGAAGGGGAAGGAGCTGATAGGAACCTTGGGGGGTGTCTCTGGCTAAAGGACCTGCTCTGACAGTTCTGATACTTAAGCCCATGGTGGAAAACTCCTCTGTGGAATCAACAACCTGAGACCCAGGCCTGTGATGAGGGAAGAACTTGGACCAGAAAGGGCAGAGGCTCAATCACATGTGCCGTGTTGACGAGTGAGGGCTGTGTCTGGGCCACCTTGTATCCCCTCTGTGCTTAGTGCTGTGCATGACATTTTTTTTAACATCTTTATTGGAGTATCATTGCTTTACAATGGTGTTTTAGTTTCTGCTTTATAACAAAGTGAATCAGTTATACATATACATATGTTCCCATATCTCTTCCCTCTTGTGTCTCCCTGCCTCCCACCCTCCCTATCCCACCCGTCTAGGTGGTCACAAACCACTGAGCTGATCACCATGTGCTATGCAGCTGCTTCCCACTAGTTATCTATTTTACATTTGGTAGTGTATCTAGGTATTTTTGGATTTCTTCAGTGATCTCTTGGTTATTTAGTAGCGTATGGTTTAGCATCCTTGTGTTTCTATTTCTTACAGTTTTTTCCTGTAATTGATATCTAATCTCATAGTGTTGTTGTAGGAAAAGATACTTGATATATTTTTAATTATCTTAAATTTACGGAGGCTTAATTTGTGACACAAGATATGATCTATGCTGCAGAATGTTCCATGAGCACTTGAGAAGAAAGTGTATCCTGTTGTTTTTGATTGGAATGTCCTATAAATATCAGTTAAGTCCATCTGGTCTGCTATGTCACTTAAAGCTTGTGTATCCTTACTTACTTTCATTTTGAATGATCTGCCCATTGGTGAAAGTGAGGTGTTAAAATCCCCTACTATTACTGTGTTACTGTCGATTTCCCCTTTTATGGTTGTGAGCATTTGCTTTATGTATTATCGTGCTCCTATGTTGGGTGCATAAATATTTACAGTTGTTATATCTTCTTCTTTGATTGATCCCTTGATCATTAGGTAGTGTCCTTCTTTGTCTCTTGTAATAGTCTTTATTTTAAAGTGTATTTTTTCTGATATGCATATTGCCACTCTAGGTTTCTTTTGATTTCCATTTTCATGGAATATCTTATTCCATCCACTCACCTTCAGTCTGGATATGTACCTAGGTCTGAAGTGTGTCTCTTGAAGATAGCATATATATGGGTCTCGTTTTTGTGTCCATTCAACCAGTCTATGTCTTTTGGTTGGAGCATTTAATACATTTACATTTAAGGTAATTATTGATATGTATGTTCTTATTACCATTTTCTTAATTGTTTTGGGTTTGCTTTTGTTGTTCTTTTCCTTCTCTTGTGTTTCCTGCTGAGAGAAGTTCCTTTAGCATTTGTTTTATAGCTGTTTTCGTGTTGCTGAATTCTCTTAACTTCTGCTTGTCTGTAAAAATCTTAATTTCTATATAGAATCTGATTGAGATCCTCGCTGGGTAGAGTAATTTTGGTTGTAGGTTTTCCCCTTTCATCAATTTAAATATGTCCTGCCACTCACTTCTAGCTTGCAGAGTTTCTGCTGAAAGATCAGCTATTAACCTTATATGGATCCCTTTGTATTCTATTTGTTGCTTTCCCTCTGCTGCTTTTAATATTTTTTCTTTGTATTGTATTTTTCATAGTTTGATTAATATGTGTCTCGGCGTGTTTCTCCTTAGATTTATCCTTTATTAGACTCTCTATGCTTCCTGGACTTGATTAACTATTTCCTTTCCCATGTTAGGGAAGTTTTCAACTATAATCTTTTCAAATATTTTCTCAGAAAATTTCTTTTTCTCTTCTTCTTCTGGGACCCCTATAATTCGAATGTTCATGTGTTTAATGTTGTTCCAGAAGTCTCTGAGACTGTCCTCAATTCTTTTCATTCTTTTTTCTTTATTCTGCTCTATGGCATTTATGTCCACTCTTCTATCTTCCAGGTCACTTATCAATTCTTCTGCCTCGGTTATTCTGCTATTGATTCCTTCTAGAGTATTTTACATTTCATTTATTTTGTTGTTCATCATTGTGTGTTTGCTCTTCATTTCTTCTAGGTCCTTTTTAAACATTTCTTATACCATCCCCATTCTATTCCCGGGATTTTGGATAATCTTTACTATCATTAGTCTGAATTCTTTTTCAGGTTGACTGCCTATTTCCTCTTAATTTTTTGGTTTCTACCTTGCTCCTTCATCTGCTGCATATTTTCTCTGTCATCTCATTCAGTTTAACTTCCTGTGTTTGTGTTCTAATTTTCACAGGTTTAATGTTTGTAGTTCCCGTTATTTTTGTTGTCTTCCCCCAGTGGGTGAGGTTGGTTCAGTTGCTTGTGTACGCTTCCTCATGGAGGCAACTGGTTCCTGTGTTCTGGTGGGTGTGGCTGGATCTTGTATTTCGGGTGGGCAGGGCCACATCGGGTGGTGTGTTTTGGGGTGTCTCTGAACTTAGTATGACTTTAGGCACCTCTGCTAATTGGTGGGGTTGTGTTCCTCTCTTGCTTGTTTTTTGGCCTGGGGCCTCCAGAACAGAAGCCTGCTGGCCAGTGGGTGGAGCTGGCTCTTAGTGTTGAGACGGAGGTCGATGGGAGAGCTTGTGCTTATGGAGATTATGTGGGATCAGGAGTTTTCTAGTAGTCTAATGTCCTGGAATTGGCTTTCCCACCTCAGAGGCTAAGGCCTGACACCTGGCCGGAACACCAAGACACTGCCAGCCACATGGCTTACAAGAAAAGGAAGGACAAAAAAATGAACAGATAGAACACAAAACCAAATGGTAATAACAATACAAAACAGACATAATCACAGAAATAAACATACACAAACACTCTCACAAAAAGAAAACAAAGAAACAAACCAAAAAATAAATGAATAAATGAAAATGAACAGAGAGAACCCTAGGAAAAATTGTAAAAGCATAGCTAAACAGACAAGATCACAGAAACATACACATACACACTCACAAAAAGAGAAAAAGGCAAAAAAATTAAAATAAAATAAAAATACTAAGAATTAAAAAAATAAAAATTAAATAAAATTTTAAAAAACAGGAAGAGAGCAACCTAACCAATAATCAAATCCACCAGTGATAACAAGCACTAAAAACTAAACTAAGATAAACATAAAACCAGAAACCAATGAGATCTAGAAAGCAAATCCCAAGTCTACAGTTGCCCCTAAAGTCCACTGCCTCGTCTTTGGGAACATTCACTGTCTAATCAGGTATTCTTCAAATGCTGGTTTTTCAAGTTCTTTGTGGGCATTTAATCTGCTGTTCCTGAGGCTGCACTGAGAAATTTCCTTTTCTCTTCTTTGTTCACACAGCTCCTCGGGTTCAGCTTTGATTTTGGCCCTGCCTTTACATCTAGGCCACCCTCAGACATCTGTTCCCTTCTCAGACTGGAGGAGGTTAAAGCAGCAGCTGATTAGGGCTCTCTTGCTCACTCAGGCCAGCGAGAGGGAGGGTTACTGTAGTCACAATTGGAATATGGGGTGAGGCTGCAGTGGCAGAGGCCAGCATGATATTGCAACAGCCTGAGGGGCGCCATGATTTCTCCCAGGGGAAGTTGTCCCTGGATCATGGGACCCTGGCAGTGGCATGGTTCACAGGATCCTAGTGTGGTGTGGATAGTGACCTGCACTTCCACACATGATTCTTGGTGGCAGTGGTGGTGATGGTAGAGGTTAATGCCCATTCTGGGGTCCAAGCTAATAGCCATGGCTTCCACCTGTCTCTGGAGCTTGCTTCAGTGGTGCTCTGCCTTCTGTGGGCACATGGAGCATGAATCTCCTCTCATTGTGCACCCCAAAAAAACGGTCTCTGGCCTCTTTGGCATGTCCAGTTTTTCCTGGACTCCCTCCCAGCTATCTGTGGCACAGTAGCCCCCTTCAGGTTGTTTTCATGCAGCCACCCCCATTCCTCTCCCTGGGGTCTTACCTCTGGAGCCTGAGCCACAGCTCCCAGCCCCCACCCGGCCTGTTGGGTGGTCAGACAAGCATCTCAGTTTGGTGAGTGCCAGGCAGCACTGATCCTCTGTGTGAGAATCTCTCCACTTTACCCTCTTCCCCACTGTGGCTGCACTCTCCTCCATAGCTTGGAATTTCCCTCCTGCCCACTACCTTCCCCGCTAGTAAAGGGGCTTCCTACTGTGTGGAAACTTTTCCTCCTTCACAGCTTGATTCCACAGGTACAGCTCCTGTCCCTATTCTTTTGTCTCTGTTTTTTCTTTTTTCTTTTGCCCTAGCCAGGTATGTGGGGATTTTCTTGCCTTTAGGGAAGTCAGAGGACTTCCACCAGCATTCAGTACGTGTTTTGTAGGAGTTGTTCCACATGTAGTTGTATTTTTGATGTATTTGTGGGGAGGAAGGTGATCTCCACGTCTTACTCCTCCACCATCTTGAAGGTCCTCAGAAAATGCATTTTCTCCAAAGTGAAGATTTGTGGCAACCCTACATCAGATTATCTATTAGAGCCATTCTTTTTAAACAGCATTTGCTCACTTCATCTCTGTGTCATATTTTGGCAATTCTGCCAATATTTCAAGCTCTCCACCAGAAGAAAAAAGAAAAACAAACAAACAAAAACCTCAAAACCAAAACCACAAACCAAAAGCTATGATTCACTGAAGGCTCAGATTATGATTAGCATTCTTAGCAATAAAGTGTTTTAAAATTAAGTTATGTATATTTTTAGACATAATGCTATTGCACACTTAATAGACTACTGTATAGTGTAAACACATCTTTTCTATTTACTGAGAAAACAAAAATTTGTGTGATTTGTTTTAGCGATATTCACTTTATTGAGGCAGCCTGGAACCTAACTTGCAATAACTTCAAGGTATGCCTGTACACAATTTGACTGCCTGATATCTACATACACTCATCTTCCCATATATACTCTTTAAAATATATACATTTTCAATAATACCTCATCTCCACACAATAGCCAAATAAACGAAACAATCCAAAACCAGAAAAGCACTTTCTATCTCCTTAAAAGGAATGCAGCCCCAAGTTTCATCTGTTATACACTCTAGCTATTAATATAAGACATCCAGATGATGCCTATTCCTCTTCTAGTGTTGTGCCAGGCCTCTTTATTATTCTACAACTTATGTACTTAAGCAACAAAATGAGTCACCTTTAACACAGCCTATGTAATACTAGGGTGTGAAAGGGCCTGGTAGTAGAAGTAAATAGAGAGGATTAATAAAATTTACAGTAAATAACATAAATACAAGTAATAATTTCTGTTACAGTTAATATTACGGTGTAACAAACCATCCAAAATCATAGTGAGTTAAAGCAATGACATTTATTTTGCTTCTAAATATGAAATGTGGGCAGGGTGCTTTAGGTACAGCTCACTTCTGCCCCTCTTGGATTCAGCTGGGGTTGTTCAAAAGCTAGAGGCTGGAATCATCTGAAGTCTCAATCAATCATATTTCTGCTAGTAGTTGCTGGCTGTCAGCTGAGACCTGTGCTAGGGCTGTTAGTTGCCACACCTATATATCCTTTCCATGTGTCCTAGGCTTCCTCATAACATGGCACCTTGTATCCCAAATGAGCATTCCAAGAGAAAGAGAGAACCAGGAAGAAATTATCTGTTTTATGACATAGTCACATAACATCACCTCCTTGGTATTCTTTTGGTCTGAGCAGTCACAAGCCCACCCAGGTTCAAAGGAAAGGAAATACTTTCCAGTTGTTGATAAAGCAGCAGCAAAGTGACCACTTCTCAAAATTGAAATCTGCCACAATTACCTGTATATTCAACTTCAACTTCTTGGTAGTCTTTCATTGGTGGAGTGGCCCACACCCTCATTCCTGAGGGTCTTGGAGCTTGGTGGTCCCATCTGGATGTTGCTGTGGTTCTTCCACTGGGAATCATGGTAACATAAGAGCCTCTGGGCTCTGTCTACAATCCTCCTTGCCCCACTGTCAGGCAGCAATCCTTTTACCCCTGGTAAGCAGGTTCAAATATTTGGCCACTATCTTCATGCTCTCTTTGCCTGTTTCCTCAGTGGTAGTGGACAGGTGGCAATCTCAGACGCCAGTGCAGCAGAACCATTACTGTGGCCACTTGTAGAAACATTAATCCTTAGGGATTCACTTTCTACTATCAGAATGCCCTGGGATGGGCATTCTGTTAATTGGTATAGGATGTAACTGTGAGAGGTACCACCCAGTTTTCCACATCTTGGTTCCCATGTCCACATATTCTGGCTGTGCAAGGAGCTCCATATGGTGGCCCCTTGGTCCAGGCACACACTTCATCTTATAAGACAGCATCCCTATCTGTCACAATGTTTCTCTTGGCTGGGGTCTTCAGGTGGCCTCTCCATGATATCTGAGGCCAACTGTTTCAGGGTGATGGGGAGACAGGGGAATCTTGTGGGCATCAGTCATTGCTTGCTTCTTTGGATTAAAAGAAAATTTTCTTTTTGCTGGGGGTGGTGGCAATAAGGGTTGGGAGGTTAGAAAATGGTCTGGAGTCTCATGTTTAAAAGTTATTGCAATAGCCAAGGAAACATTGATTGGCCTTTTTTCAAGCCAGTGAAAATAGATGTTCAAAAGACGTTTAAGCATCTCTCCATCTATTCATTTATTCATCTACCTACCTATCTGCTCACCTGTCTGTCTATTCATGCATCCATTTATTCCTTTGGCAGCTGTATATTCTAAGACATGCCTTCCTAACACACACACACCTTGGGTTGGCACAGGAATTAAGCCAGACCCCTGACTACCAGAAGCTTCCAAGTCACAGATTCAGACCTGTAAACAGAGAAGCAACAGCTCACTGTGAAAGGCGTAATGATGGAAGTACACAGAGGAACAGAGGTGACACAGAGAAGGTAATGATGCCCTCTGGCTGGATCTGGGGAAGGCTTCCAGTGGAGGTGACTTCTGAGCTGCAGACAGGTAAGAATCCAGTGACTTCCATTCAGCCCAGAATCATGCTCACAGTCCAATAGCATCCAGAGACTGAGAAACACTTTTGGCCTGAAGTTTTCAGTTTTCTCTTGAATCAACATATTGCTCCCTTTCCCAGCAAGGTTCCGACTTAGATATCCAAATTATTTACTTGCTAAAATCAAACGAATCAGTTTTTATTTGTGATTCAGTTGACTATGATACGCTGAATTACAACTATATATCAAAAGGATTTTGTGGTAACATATACATAACATAAATTTTACCACTTTAACCATTTCTAGGGATACAATTCAATGGCATTAAGCACACTCACAATGTTGTGCAACCACCACAACTATGCATTTACAGAACTTTTCTCATCCAAAACAAAAACTATGTACCATTTAAGCAATAACTCTCCATTTCTCTGCTCCACCCAACCTTTGGTATCCACTAGCTTACTTTCTGTCTCTATGGATCTGCCTCCTCTTGGTAACTCTTAAAATGTGAAATCATACAAGAATTGTTCTTTTGTTTCTGGCTTACTTAACTGAGTACAATGTTTTAAGGTTCATCCATTGTGTAACAAGTATCTCTGTGTGTATGTATGTGTGTGTGTGTATATATCTATCTATTTATCTATCTATCTATCTATCTATCTATCTATCTATCTATCTATATGCCACATCTTCTTTATCCATTCATCTGTTTGTGCACATTTGTATTATTTCCACCTTTCAACGATTGTGAATAGTGGCACTATGAACATTGGTGTAAAAGTATGTTTTTAAGTCCCTGCTTGCAATTAAGAGTATAGGCCTTAGAGTTAGATTTGCTGGATTATATAGTAACTCTAGTTTTAGCTGTTTTGAGGAAGCACAAAGCTATTTTCCACAGAGGAGGAGCTATTTTACATTCCCACAACCAATATTTAGGGTTCCAATTGCTCCATACGCTTGCCAACATTTATTATTTTGATTTTTTAAGATATAATTGCCACCTTAATGAACACAAAATAGTATTTTATTGTGGTTTTGGTTTGCATTTCCCTAATGATTAGCGATGTGGAGCATCTTCTCATGTGTTTATTGGTCATCCACATGTCTTCCTTGAAGAAGAGTCTATTCAAGGCAATTGCCCAGTTTTTATTTGTGTTTTGTTACTGTTGTTCAGTTGTAGGAATTCTTTAATCTAGATATTAGCCAGAAGTTCTAATATTAATTCCTTATCAGATATATAATTTACAAATGTTTTCTCTAATTCTTCAGGGTCTTTTAACTTTCTTAGACTGTTCTTTCATAAGCAAAAGTTTTAAATTCTTATAAAATCCAATGTATCTACTTTTTCTTTTATTGTCTTCTTTTGCTGTTATACCCGAGAACACATTGTCAAGTAAAATGTCATGAAGATTACCCTCTTTTTTTCTAAGAATTTTATAGTTTTATGTTTTACAGTGGATTCATTTCTAATTTATTTTTCTCTTAGCTGTCTCCTCTGTTGGTAATTCCAATACTGTTTTTCAACATGACCATCCTCAGCAACTCTAGGGAGTAGGATGAATTGCAACGTTTCTCAGAGGATGCTTCGCACAGAGTTGACTGGATCTCTAGGACTCTCAGGCTCCACTTCTCTTTGTCCGCTCTTTTCAAAACTGCCCGTGTTTTGCAAACTTAAGTTTTTCCAGGAAGAAACCAATAAATATAACAGCAGAGATAAAGAAAATAGGGAATCTAAAAATAAGTGAAAATCCATCAAACAAAAAGTTGGTTCTATGAAAAGATAAATGAAATTGACAAGATTTTAACTAGGTTTACTAAAAAAAAAAGGAGAGAAGACTCAAATTACATCTGATATTACAGAAATTAAGAGGGTTATAAAAGATGTCAATGACAATTGGCACTTGCCAATGGAACTTGCCGTCTACCTCTACAAAGATTAAATCATGAGCTGATACAGCTGCTGACTTTCAACACCCCCTGAAAGAAGTACAGGTTGAAGAGCAAAAATGAGGCACTCTGTGCCCTGGAATAAACTGGCAGAACCAGTCTTCAGATAGTTTGATGTTTTCAGGAGATGACTTAATGAGCCCAATTCTTGTATCTCTTTGTATCTAGACAAGCCCTACAATCCTTTATGCTGACGTCTGCTCCTCATGACTAGTAGTGCGTTCCCAAGACTAGCAAAACCTTAGGCAAAAAATATGTGTTTGATTGCATGTACTCCCCCTTCAACAAAATCACACCAAAAAACTGACCTCCCCCCACCTCTATGGAACAGTTTCTCAAAGTGATCTGAGTTGCTGGCTCCTGGGCTATAGTCCTCATTTTCCGCCAAATAAAACTTAACTCACAATTCTCACATTCTGTATTTTTTAAGTCATCAAAGTGTAGTATAAACAGCTTTGTGCCAACAAATTGTATAACCTTGATGAAATGAAAACATTCTTTGAAACACACAACTCAGTAAGACTGATCACAAATAGTCTGAATCAGCAATCAAAAACCTCCGCAAACCATACTGTCATGATTACTGTAGCTTTGTAGTATAGTCTGAAGTCAGGGAGTCTGGTTCCTCCAACTCCATTTTTCTTTCTCAAGATTGCTTTGGATATTCATGGTCTTTTGTGTTTCCATACAAATTGTGAATTTTTTTGTTCTACTTCTGTGAAAAATGCCATTGGTAGTTTGATAGGGATTGCATTGAATATGTACATTGCTTTGGGTAGTATAGTCGTTTTCACAATGTTGATTCTTACAATCCAAGAACATGGTATATCTCTACATATGTTTGTGTTGTCTTTGATTTCTTTCATCAGTGTCTTATAGTTTTCTGCATACAGGCCTTTTGCCCCCTTAGGTAGGGTTATTCCTAGGTATTTTATTCTTTTTGTTGCAACTGTAAATGAGATTGTTTCTTAATTTCTCATTCTGACCTTTCATTCATAGTGTATAGGAATCCAGAAATTTTTGTGTATTAATTTTGTATCTTGATACTTTACTAAATTCATTCATTAGCTCTAGTAGCTCTCTGGTGCCATCCTTAGGATTTTCTATGTATATTGTCATGTTATCTGCAAAGAGTGACAGTTTTACTTCTTCTTTTCCATATGACACAGAATCAGAGAGATATATAGAGAACAGACTCGTGGTTGCCAATGGGGAGTGGGGAGGGGGAGGGACAGAATGGGAGTTTGTGTTTAGCAGATGAAAAGTGTTATATATAGGATGGATAATCAACAAGGTCCTAGACTATAGTATGGGAAACTATAATTTAATGTCCTGTGATAAAATCATAATGGAAAAGAATGTAATAAGAATATGTATATGTATATATATGTGTGTGTGTGCACAACTGGATCAGTTTGCTATACAGCAGAAATAAACACATTATAAATCAGCTATACGTCAATAAAATTTAAGAACGTATGCTTAAAAATCTCCCCCCAAAAATGCCCATAATCAATTTACTTCACTTCTGAATTGTCCCAAACATTTATAGAAAAATTAACATGATTCTTCCACAAACATTTAAAAAAAATAACCTCTTCCCAAACAAGAAGGAATTAATCTGAACTTATTCTATGAGGCCAGCATTTCCCTGATACCAAAACCAGAGAAAGCCACTACAGACAAATATCCTTGGTGAATATTGATGCAAAACTCCTCAACAAAGTACTAGCAAACAGACTTGAACAGCACATTAATAAGATTGTACACCATTACCAAGTGGTATTTATTCCTACAAAGCAAAGGTGGTTCAACATAGAAAAATCAACCAATGCTACAGCACATAAACAGAATGAAAGAAAAAATCCACATGATCATTTCAATTAATGCAGAGGAACACTTGATAAAATTCTACAAACTTTCATGATAATCACAATGAACATTCTCAGCATAGAGGGATATTATATCAACATACTAAAATCCTTGTTGGAAAGCCTACAGATAACATTGTATCCAATTGTGAAAGGTCAAAACAGTTTCCTCTAAGATCAAGAATAAGACAAAGATGCCTTCTCTTGCCACTTTTATTTAAGATTGCAATGTAAGTCCTAGACAGAGTGATTAGGCAGGAAAAAAAGGCATCCAAATTGGGAATGAAGAAGTAAAATTATCTCTGTTCACTGACAAAAAGATATCATATATAGAAAACCGTAGATATTATATATATACACACACACACACATAAACACACAGACGATTAGAACAAATAAAAGAATTCAGGTGAGTTGCAAATAATTAATACAAAATTAATATGCAAAGAACTCAGTCGTGTTCTGCACACTAACAATAATCCAAAAAGGAAATTCAGAAAATTCCATGTACAATAGTGTCAAAAAATATTTAGTTATAAGCTTAACAGAAAATGTGAAAGTGGTACACTGAAAGCAAAACATTGCTCAATGAAAGTAAAGAAGATGTAAATAAATGGAAAGATATCCCATGTTCATGGATTGGATCACAACTTAATATTGTAAAGATATCAATACCACACAAAGAAATCTACAGATGTAATGTAACCCCTATCAAAATCCCAATGGCATTTTTTTTTTTTTTTGGATGCGGGCCTCTCACTGCTGTGGCCTCTCTCACTGTGGAGCACAGACTCCGGACGCGCAGGCTCAGCAGCCATGGCTCACAGGCCCAGCCACTCCGCGGCATGTGGGATCTTCCCGGACCGGGGCACGAACCCGTGTCCCCTGCATCGGCAGGCGGACTCTCAACCACTGTGCCACCGGGGAAGCCCCCAATGGCATTTTTTACAAAAATAGAAATATACATCCTCAACTTCATATGGAATGACAAGGAAGCCTGAATAGCCCAAACAAATTTAAAAAGAAGAAGAAATTTATATGTTCTCAATGCTTCCTGATTTCAAAACTTCTTACCAAGCTAGAGTAATCAAATCAGTGTAGTAATGGCACATAAAAGTGTACATATATACCAATGGAATAGAATAGAATAGGGAAGTCAGAAATAAACCCTGAAATATATGGTTAAATGATTTTCAAAAAGAGAAGACAGATTTTTCAGAAAAAATAATGTTGTGAAAAGAGAATATCTAAATGCAAAACAATGAATTTGGACCCCATCTTACATGATATACAGAAATTTATTCAAAATGGATCAAAGATCTAAATTTCAGAGAAAAAACTATAAAGAAAGAAAGTTTATAAGAAAACATATGGGAGAAGATTTAGACATTGGATTTGGCAGACTTCATGGATATGACACTGAAATCAGAGCAATCAAAGAAAAAATGATAAATTGGACTTCCTTAAAATAAAAAAAAATTCTGACAACGATCCTTTGAGCCCCAACCCAGCCTCTAACCAAGGCAGGCACACCACATAGGGGGTGAGGGGGTGTATGAAACCACCATAAAAGGGTAGTCACAAGCTCTCATGTCCCAGCTATGACCCCAAGCAAAGGAAAGACTGATGTCAAACTTGGAAGAAACCCAAGTACCTCAGGCCTTCTGCTACAGCATCTGAGGATCTGCCCTTATCCTAATAGGGCAGTGAGAACCATTGAGCAGAGCAGATGTCCCAGCTTGAACATGACCCTTTCTTTAGCCCATCCAACTCCAGTGTGACCTCCCACCAAGGCACTGGCTGCCAGCACACCCTCGGGGAAGATTCAGCCCATGCCTACTTCAGATACAGTTCTCCCACCAAAGCCACTGGGCACACACAACCTGCGCAGGGATGCTCCAACAAAAGAACACACATTGTAAGATCAGGATATGTAACTGTTTCACCTAATTTCATAGAAACAGAGAAAGCTAAACAAAATGAGAAGACCAAAGAATATGTTTCTAATTGGAAAACAAGAAAAAATTACCTGTGGGAAAAATCCTAATGAAACAGAGATAAATAACTTACCTAAAAAGAATTCAAAGCAATAGTACTAGGAATGCTAACTGAAAATGTGATAAGAAGAGATGTACACAGTGAGAATTTTAACAAAGAACTAGAAACTATAAAAAGGAACCAATCAGAGCTGAAGTATGCAATAACTGAATTGAAAACTACACTAAAGGGAATCAAGAGGAGATTGATTGACACAGTCTTCTGTATCTCTTCTTACACATAAGCAATCTGGGAAATAGAATTATGGATATCAACTAACCAGAACTGCAGAAAAAAACAAAAAAAAGCAAAAACAAACAAAACAAAATCAACAACAAAAAACCCAACATTTAAAAAAAATGAGTATAGTTTAAGGTGCCACTGGGACAATTAATCATACTAACATTCACAGTATGTAGTTCTAGAAGGAGAAGAGAAGAACAATAGGTCAAAAATATATTTGATGAAATTTTGGCTGAAAACCTCCTACACCGAAGAAGGATACAGATATTCAGGAACAGGATGCACAGAGAGTCTCAAACAATATAAACCCAAGAGACTCAAACTGACAGATAAATAAAATGGGAAAAGTTTATGATAAGAGAGAATTGTAAAGGCAGCAATAGAAAAACGAGGTCACATTCAGGTGAACCCCCAGGTGAAGACCATCAGCTGATTTTTCAGCAGAAACTTGGCAGGTCAGAAGGGAGTGTCATGATATATTCAAAGTTCTAAAAGAAAAGAAAAGAAAAGAAAAAACCCCTACAACCTAGGATACTCTACCCAGCAAAGTTATTCAGAATTGATGGAGAGAAGACAGAGTTTCCCAGAGAAGCCAAAACTAAAAGAGTTCATAAATACTAAACTGATCTTTCAAGAAGTGTTAAAGGGTTTACTTAAATGAAAAAGAGAAGGATACAAAAAGAAATAAAAAATTACAGGAAGGCAAACTCCTCACTGATAAAAGCAAGTGTATAGTAATGGCTGTGTATCAACCACTTAAGCTTATAGCAAGCTTAAAAGACAAAAATTGTAAAATCATCTATAAGTATAATAAACAGTCAAGGGGTAGAGATGAAGATAAAAAATATGACATTAACAACACAAAAACTGTGTGTGGGATAAAAATGTAGAGCATTCAGAATGTGTTTGAACCTAAAGGATTATCAGTTTAAAACAAGTAGATATAGTTATAGATTGAAATATATAAGCTCCATGGTAACCATAAATCAAAAACCTACAACAAATACACAAAAACTTCAGAGAAAAGAAAACACCATAACACTAACTAAAATCATCAAACTACAGGGGAAGAAACTAAGAAAAGAAGAACAGAGATGAACTACAAAAACAACCAGAAAACAAGTACGAAATGGCAATAAGCATATACCTATCAATAATCACTTTAAATGCCAATGGACTAATGCTGCAATCAAAAGACATAAGTTAGCTTATTGGATAAAAAGAAGACACATCTATATCCTGCCTATAAGAGACTCACTTCAGAGCTAAAGACACACAGACAGTGACTGTGTCTTTAAAAGAAGATAAAGCTGAAGTAACAATTCTCATAACAGACAATGGATATTTTTAAACAAAGTGTATTAAAAAAAGGCAAAGAAGGATATTATACAATTATAAAGGGAACAATTCAAGAAGAACATGTAACATTTGTAAGCATATATGCACCTAAAATAGGGGCACCTAAATATGTAAAGCCAATATCAACTGACATAAAGGAAGAAATTAACAATAATACAACAATAATAGGGGACTTTAGGGAACTCCCTGGTGGTCCAGTGGTTAGAATTCAGTGCTTTCACAGCTGGAGCTTAGGTTTAATCCCTGGTCAGTGAACTAAGATCCTGCAAGCCGTATGGCACTGCCACCACAACCCCCAAATAATAATAATAGGGGACTTTAACAGCTCCACTTACATCAGTGGACCGATAATCTAGACAGAAAATAATGAGGAAACATTGGCCTTACATTACACATTAGGACAGTTGGACCTATTAGATATATATAGAACATTCCATCCAAACTCAGCAGAATACACTTGTTTTAAGTGCACATGGAAAAATCTGCAGGATAGATCACTTAGACAGTAGAACAAGTCTCAACAAATTTATGATGATAGAAATTATATCAAGCATTTTTTCCAACCTGAACAGTATGAAACTAGAAATCAATTACAGAAAGAAAAATGAGAAAAACACAAATAGGGGATAAAACAACATGCTACTGAAAAACCAAGTGATCTTCAAAGAAATCTAAAGAAAAATTAGAAAGTAACTTGAGAAAAATGCAAATTAAAACACAACTTTCCAAATTCAATGGGATGCAGCAAAAGCAGATCTAAGAAGGAAGTCTATAGCAACACAGGCCTACCTCAAGAAGCAGGAAAACAAACAAACAAACAAAATAACTTAACAAACCATCTAATGGAATTAGAAAAAGAAGAACTAACAAAGCTCAAAGTCAGCAGAAGGAATGGAATAATAAAGATCAGAGCACTAATAAATAAGAAATCAAAAAAATATAATAGAAAAGATCAATAAAACCAGATCTGGGGGTTTTTTTTGAAATGATAAACAAAATTGATAAACTTTTAAGCAGGCTCTTTAAGAAAGAACAAGGACCCAAATAAACAAAATATGAAATGAAACAGAAGAAATTACAATTGATAATACAGAAATATAATCATAACAGAATAATACAAATAGTTACATGACAATGTATTGGACAACCTAAAGAAATGGTTAAATTCTTATTAACATATCATGTTCCAAGACTGAATCAGGAAAGAATAGAACATCTGTACAGACAGATTATCATTATTGAAGTTGAATCAATAGTTTAAAAAACTGCCAACAGTAGTGCAGAATTGAAAAATTTTACAGCCAAATTCTACCAAACATATAAAGAAGAGTTAATACCTATTCTTAACAAACTATTGTAAAAAAGGGAAGATGAGTGAACACTCACAAATTCATTCTAGAGGCAACCACTCACCACACTGATACCAAAACCAGACAAAGGCACTACAATAAAAGTTACAGTCAAATATCTCTGATGAATAAACATGAAAAATCCTTCACAAAATATGAGGAAACATAATTCAACAATAAATAGAAAGGATCATGCACCATAAGAAGGTGGGATTTATTTCAGGGATGCAAGTATTGTTCAATAACTGCAAATCAATGTGAGGCACCACATCAACAAAACAAGGGATAAATATCACATGATCATCTCATTAGATATACAAAAATAATTTGACAAAATTTAACACCGATTCATTATAAAATCTCACAAGAATGTTGTTATAGAGGGAATATATCTCAACATAATAAAGGACATCTATGACAAACCCACAGCTAACATCATACTCAATGGTGAAAAACTGAAAGCTTTTCCTCTAAAATTGAGAACTAGACAAGGTTGCCCATTCTCTCCATTTCTATTTAACATAATATCGGAAATCCTAGCCACAGCAATCAGATAAGAAAAAGAAGTAAAAGGCACCCAAACTTAAAGAGAAGTACAAGTGTCACTATTTGCAGATAACATGACACTAAAAGTAGAAAACACTAAAGACTCTGCCTAAAAGGTATAAGTAATAAATTAATTCAGTAAAGTTGAAGGATACAAGATTAATATACAGAAATTAGTTGCTTTTTTATACACTAATAATGAACTATCAGAAAGAAAAAGAAAGAAAACAAGCCCATTTACAATCACATCAAAAGGATAAAATACCTAGGAATAAAATTAACCAAGGGGGTTGATAGATGCGTATGCTGAAAATTATAAGATACTGATGAAGGAAATTAAAGATGATACAATTAAATGGAATGATAACGTATGTTCATGTATTGGAACAATAATACTGTTAAAATGTCCATACTACCCAAAGCAATCTCAGATTTAAGGCTATCCCTATCAAAATACCCATGATATTTTTCACAGAACTAGAACAAGATATCCTAAAAAATTTATGGAACCACAAAAGACCCTGAATAGCCAAAGCAATCTTGAGAAAAAAGAACAAAGCTGGAGGTTTCACACTCCTTGTATTCAAACTATACTTCAAAGTACATTAATCAAAACAGTATTGTAGTGGCACCAAAACAGATACATAGAGCAATGGAACAGAATAGAGAAACCAGAAATTAACCCACGTACATGGGGTCAATTAATCTATGACAAAAGAGGCAAAAATATACAATGGGAAAAAAAAGTCTCTTCAATAAGTGGGGTTGTGAAAACTGGACAGTTACATGTCAAAGAATGAAATTAGAACATTTTCTCACCCCGTATACAAAATAAACCCCAATAGTTTAAAGACCTAAATGTAACATTGGAAACTATAAAACTCCTAAAATAAAACATAGGCAATAAATTCTTTGACATGAGTCTTAGAAACTTTTCTTTTGGATCTGTCTCCTCAGGCAAGGAAAAGAAAATTAAAAAAATAAACAAAATGATGCAATTGAATTTCAAAACTTTTGCACAGCAAAGGAAACCATCAGACAAGTGAAAAGACAACCTCATGTAAATGTGCTCAACATTACTAATCATCAGGGAAATGCAAATCAAAACCACAATGAGATGTCACCTCACACCTGTTAGAATGACTATCATAAAAAAAAAACAACAAATCAGGAATGTTGTTGAGGATGTAGACAAAAGAGAACCTTAGTACACTGTTGGTGGGAATGTCAATTGGTGCAGCCGCTTTAGAAAACAGTATGGAGTTTCCTCCAAAATATAAAAATAAAACTACTACATGATCCAGCAATTCAACTCCTGGGAATATATCCACAGTGCATGAAAACCATAATTTGAAAAGATATACGCACCCCAATATTTATAGCAACATCATTTAGCATAGCCAGTATATGGAAACAAGTTAAGAGTCCATCAACAGATGAATAGATAAAGATGTGAGATAGGAGAGACCTTCAAGATGGAGGAGGAGTAAGACGTGGAGATCACCTTCCTCCCCACAAATACATCAGAAATGCATCTATATGTGAAACAACTCCTATAGAACACCTACTGAATGCTGACAGAATAACTCAGACTTCCCAAAAGGCAAGAAACTCCTCAGGTACCTGGGTAGGGCAAAGAAAAAACAGAGAAAAATGCTGGGAGACTTGGAGTACTCACCCAAACCTTGGAAGGATTTGCCCTGTCCCTTTCTTCCATATTTGTTTCCTTATCAAACAGTGGTGTTTGTCAGGCACTAGCACTCTTGACTTGTCACAGGGTAGTTACCAAAGACACAGAGGGAAGCCCTGTGAATTATTTTTGTCATTGGCCTTTTCACAGGGAAGTAGTAGGGAGAGGAAGAAGAAGGCAGAGGCATAGGGGAAAACCTGAGTTGAATCACAATGTCTTGGCCTGGTAGAGCAGAGAAGCATCACCACATGCCAGGGATTGGGCTGAGTGCTTATGACTGGGAGAACTTGGCAGGCAGGAAATGTACCTACCCCAGATCCTGGGTAAGAAAACACGTTGCATGAAGATGAAACAGCATGTTGTAAAGATGAGACACCTTTTCCTGGAGTCTGAGTCCACTTCCTAGAACTGCTGTTTGCCAGCTATGTAACCATGGGTGAGTCACTAGATCTCTCTGTGCCTCAGTTCTCTTGTCTCTAAAATGAGGATAATGATAGTAATATCTACCACGCAGGGGAGGGGTGAGGTGATATAAAATGATATGCAGCATAAAGCCAACCCCAGTCAGTGTTAGCATTAACTGGGTGGGGGACTTTCTCATAGATCCTGGAACATAGGCTGGGAGGCCTCCTGAGGCTCATGAGATCAACAGTCTTCATGTTCACCATCTCATTTTTAAACCTTTCAACAGATTGGCCTGGGTTTTAGTCTAGGCTCTATACTTACTGTGTAACACTAGGCAAGTTACTTCAGTTGTCTGATCTTTAGTTTGCAAGAGGGACAACACCACTTGCTTCATGGGTTTTCATGAGGATGAAATAACCTCAAGAATAGAAATTGTTTGATCAAAGAGCCTGGCCATAGGAAGGCTCTGAATCTATAGTAAATATTCATATTTGTTACCTAATTTTTTGCATTTATTCTCACAGTAGCCCGGTGAGGCAGAAAAGTAGCCACGGTCAATGGATGAGAGAATTGGAGACTCAGAGAGGTTAGGAGACTTGCCCAAGGTGAAAGCGCAGGTTAAATCCATTTCACTTGCCTTCTCTAATCAAGGTCATTTTAAGACTTGCACGTTCTCCAAGTGGCAAGTCACCTAAACAATAAAATATTTGCCCAGGTTATTTTTCAGGAATTTGGGGTCAGCTGCATCTAGCTTGAGCTGGGCTTATAAAGACTGGATAGGACTGCTACCGAACCAAACTTGTGTCTGCTCACCCACATGCACTAAAGCCAATCTACTGACACCAGGATGTGGTGAGGGAAAGTGTAACAGTTATTGAAAGGCCAAACAAAGAGTACTGGTAGATAATGCTTTAAAGACCTGATCTTCCTGCTGGCTTTCAGAGAAAGGTTTTAAAAGACAGGGTAAGGGAAGGGTAGTGGGGTGCACGATGAGCTTGTGGACATTCTTCTGATTGGTTGGTGGTGAGGTATTCGGGAGTCAACATCACCAACCCTCTGTTTCCAATTGGTCTGTGGACTATGAGTTTGTGCTCAATATGCAGTTAGCTTTTTCCACCTGGTGGGGTTTTCAGTATCTGCAAAACAGCTCAAGGATATGACTCAGGATATTATCTATAGCCCTTGAGGGGGAACTAAAGGTCTTTGACTTTGTTTAATGGCTAAACAATTATTTTGTCTTACTTGACTGTTTTCCTTTGTTTCTGCATTTCCTCACTTCTCTGATTTAATCTGCACTTTGGAACTAAGGGAGGGTCTAGGAGGCTAGAATTTCTCCACAAACAAGAGTCAGGTGGAGAGGTCTGACTGCAGAAGACCCTATAGAGTCCTGCTTGGTTACAGGACTACTGACCCTTCAATTGGTCATGCATGAGGGTCAGCTTGGTGAGTTTATGATATCAAAGGGCCACCCTCAGAACGTGCGGAGGCCGGTATCCCAGGTATGTATGCACAGAACAGCGATTACCACATCTTTTTCAAATCAGCTTTCCTCACACTCCCCATGCCTCTGACTGTCCTGCTCCTTTATACTTTATCCCACTAATAACCCAAGCCCTTACCTTTAGGGAGGCAGATTTGAGATATGTTCTCCAGTCTCCTCCCTTGGCTACCTTGCAAACAAATACTCTCTTTGCTGCAAACATCAGAGTCTCAGCATTTTGGCTTACTGTGTATTGGGCAAAACAAACATGGTTCGGTAAAAAAAGGCACACAGTTCATGAGAGTTAGAACCTGGAAAGAGTCAAAGCCCAATCCCTCTCACTTAAGTGTGCCCATAACAATAATTTACAGCCTCTCTGTGTCTCTCAGAGGACCCAAAGACCAGTTGAATGAATGCTCATCTTATAAGGAGCATCATTTTCTTCTTTCCTTCACCAGTGCCATCCAATGTGGCACCCTAGGCTTCTAACACTCATTCCTGGTGGCAAGAGAGGCAGAGATAAACCAGTGGGGTGTCAAAGGTTCAGTAACATTCCCAGGTAAGTTGTCTATAACCCAGAAATGATTTATCTTGTCCAGGCTGGCAAGACACCTGGAAGAATATGATGAAATGTATGGCATTATTGCTTAATAACCCTCACCTCTTTGTGGAAGCTAATGATACCTGAACCCTGGTTTGTCTAGACAAGCTAAATCCTTGTGAGGTCCAAGAGTGGGTTGACCATTTTCTTGTGAAGTCTCAAGTTTCTGGAAATCTGATGCAAGTGTTTCCTAACTCTTGTTTATATATCAGGGAACAAATACAGTCACAGGTGTCAACTAATCTCTGTCCACAGCAGCACAGATGGTAAGAATTCCAGTTAATTACAGTAAAAAATTTAGGACAAGGATAATAGAGTAATATTATGGAAAATGGAAAAGTAGGGAACTCAAAAACCAGGCCCTCCACTGAAGCAATCATTAACCTGGCAAAAATGACAGAATCAATTTTTTTCCCAGAACTCTGGAATCAAAAAAAATAAAAACAAACAAAACTACACCATTTCGGGGGGGGTTGACAAATTTTGGTAAGAAAGTATTGTGGCATTTGGGCTTACCCATTTAACATCCTCAGTTTCCAGTTAATCAGTAGCTGGGAGGATGGAGGCCTGCATTCCTGGTGCAGGTTGTTGGTGTCAGTGGAGCAATAAGAACCTTGCTATCAAAAGCTTGTGGTTGTGTATTTTGATCTGTCTGAAAGTTCCCTAAGGGACTGGCTCAGAGGCTGACATTGTTCCTACACCTCCTGTGCCCCTCTCTCCCACCCAGGGCTGGAGTGGCTTTCCAGATGGCAGTGACATCTGTCAAAAACCTTTAAGGACATATTATGTGTAGCTGCATGGGGCAAGGGAGAGTAGATGGGGGAGGCAGCAGACATATCCAAAAGACTGGGAAGGAGGAAATGAGGAGGAAGATTTGGGGGAAATTTTGAAGAGATTTGAAGTGTGCTATGGACTGAATGTGTTCTCTCAAAGTTTATATGTTTTATATTTAATCCAATTGTGATGGTATTTAGAGGTGGAGATTTTGGGACGTCATTAGGACATGAGGATGGAGCCCTCATGAATAGGCTTAGTGCCCTTATGATAAAGACATGAGACAGATTATTTCTCCATGATGTTTGGATACAGCAAGAAGGCATCTATCTGCTAATTAGGAAGATGGTTCTCATCAGGAACCAAATCAGCAGGCACCTTGATTTTGGTCTTCTCAGCCTCCAGACTTGGGAGAAATGAATTTCTGCCACCCAGTCTATGGTATTTGCTATGGCACCAGGAGCTAACAAACAGAAAATTGTTACCATGTATACTGAGGTACCTTGAGAGCAACAGTCATTTCCAGAGCTGGGATGAATGTCTAGAAAAATCATGAGAGGATCCTAGGTTTGCAACTCTGTGAGCTCCACACAAGCAGGAGGTAAATGCCAAGACAAAATCATAGGCAGCCTTGCTTAACACTGAAGGAGTGCCTCAGTTCAGAGCCAATCTTCAAAACAAGAAGAACTATTTCTTTTGTGGAGGGGGGTCCCAAGCATTTAGGTAATTATCTGTCAGGTCGCTAGATGACTGCTAAGATAATAGAAGAAACACTTTAGGCAAAATACATGACAAAAATCCCCACAATCTTTGCAAATACAGCTTGTACAAGTCACTAAACAAATGGATGACTGCAGCCCTCAGCAATGGCAAACCTTGGAAAGGAGGAGAAACTTATTTCCAGAGTTCCCACATTATAATATTAAAAATTCCAACTTTCAATGGAAAAAAAACACAAGATTACAAAGACACAGGAAAGTATGTTTGATCCATACACACAAAAAAATACATAAAATTCATTGCTGAAAACAAAACATTCAACTTATTAGATGAGGATTTATTATTATTTTTTTCCTTAATGCAACTGTTTTTTATTTATTATTTTTTATTTATTTAACATCTTTATTAGAGTATAATTGCTTTAAAAAGTTGAGTTAGTTTCTGCTGTAAAACAAGGTGAATCAGCTATATGTATACATATATTCCCATATCCCCTCCATCTAGAATCTCCCTCCCACCCTCCCTATCCCACCCATCTAAGTGGTAACAAAGCACTGAGATCATCTGCTGTGATATGCAGCTGCTTCCCACTAGCTATCTATTTTACATTTGGTAGTGTATATATGTCCATGTCACTCTCTCACTTTGTCCCAGCATACCCTTCTCCATCACCATATCCTCAAGTCCATTCTCTACAACGGCATCTTTACTCTTGTCCTGTCCCTAGGTTCATCAGACCTTTTTTTTTTTTTTTTTAGAATCCACAGACATGTGTTAGCATACAGTATTTGTTTTTCAATTTCTGACTTACTTCACTCTGTATGACAGATTCTAGGTCTATCCACCTCACCACAAATAACTCAATTTATTTGTTTTTATGGCTGAGAAATATTCCATTGTATATATGTGCCACATCTTCTTTATCCATTCATCTGTTGATGGACACCTAGGTTGCTTCCAAGTCCTGGCTATTGTAAATAGAGCTGCAATGAACATTGTGGTACATGACTCTTTTTGAATTATGGTTTTCTCAGGGTATATGACCAGTAGTGGGATTGCTGGGTCGTATGGTAGTTCTATTTTTGGATTTTAAGGAACCTCCATACTGTTCTCCATAGTGGCTGTATCAATTTACATTCCCACCAACAGTGCAAGACTGTTCCCTTTTCTCCACACCCTGTCCAGCACTTATTGTTTGTAGATTTTTTGATGATGGCCGTTCTGACCAGTGTCAGGTGATACCTCATTGTGGTTTTGATTTGCATTTCTCAAATGATTAGTGATGTTGAGCATATTTTCGTGTGTTTGTTGGCCATCTGTATGTCTTCTTTAGAGGAATGTCTGTTTAGGTCTTCTGCCCATTTTTTGATTGTGTTGTTTTTTTAATATTGAGCTGCATGAGCTGTTTATCCATTTTGGAGACTAATCCTGTGACTGTTGATTCATTTGCAAATATTTTCTCCCATTCTAAGTGTTGTCTTTTCGTCTTGTTTATATTTTCCTTTACTGCACAAAATATTTAAGTTTCATTAGGTCCCATTTGTTTATTTTGTTTTTATTTCCATTTCTCTAGGAGTTGGGTCAAAAAGTTCTTGCTGTGATTTATGTCATAGAGTGTTTTCCTCAAAGAGTGTTATAGTGTTTGGCATATATTTAGGTCTTTAATCCATTTAGAGTTTATTTTTTGTGTATGGTGTTACAGAATGTTCTAATTTCATTCTTCTACATGTAGCTGTCCAGTTTTCCCTGAACCACTTATTGAAAAGGCTGTCTTTTCTCCATTGTATATTCTTCCTTCCTTTATCAAAAATAAGGTGACCATATGTGCATGGGGCTATCTCTGGGCTTTCTATCCTGTTCCATTGATCTATATTTCTGTTTTTGTGGCAGTAGAATACTGTCTTGATTACTGTAGTTTGTAGTATAGTCTGAAGTGAGGGAACCTGACTCCTCCAGCTCCTTTTTTCTTTCTCAAGTTTGCTTTGGCTATTTGGGGTCTTTTGTGTTTCCATACAAATTGTGAACTTTTTTGTTCTAGTTCTGTGAAAAATGTCATTGGTAGTTTGATAGGGATTGCATTGAATCTGTAGATTGCTTTGGGTAGTACAGTCTTTTTCACAATATTGATTCTTCCAATCCAAGAACATCGTATATCACTCCCTCTGTATCATCTTTAATTTCTTTCATCAGTGTCTTATAGTTTTCTGCATACAGGTTTCTTGTCTCCTTAGATAGGTTTATTCCTAGGTATTTCATTCTTTTTGTTGCAATGGTAAATGGGGGTATTTCCTTAATTTCTCTTTCAGATTTTTCCTTGTTAGTGTATAGGAATGCAAGAGATTTCTGTGCATTAATTTTCTATCCTGCTACTATACTAAATTCATTGATTAGCTCTAGTAGTTTTCTGGTAGCATCCTTAGGATTCTTTATGTGTAGTATCATGTCATCTGCAAAAAGTGACAGTTTTACTTCTTCTTTTCCCAATTTGAATTCCTTTTAATTCTTTTTCTTCTCTGATTGCCCTATCTAAAACTTCCAAAACTATGTTGAATAACAGTGGTGAGAGTGAGCAACCTTTTCTTGTTCCTGATCTTAGAGGAAATGGTTTCAGTTTTTCACCATTAAGAATGATGTTGGCTCTGGGTTTGTCATATATGTCTTTTATTATGTTGGGGGATGTTCTGTCTATGCCTACTTTCTGGAGAGTTTAAAAAATGGGTGTTGAACTTCTCAAAAGATTTTTCTGCATCTATTGATATTGTCATATCGCTTGTATCATTCAAGTTGTTATTATGGTGTATCACACTGAGTGATTTGCATATATTGAAGAATCCTTTCATTCCTGGGATAAACCCCACTTGATCATAGTGTACGATCCTTGTAATGTGCTGTTGGATTCTGTTTCCTAGTATTTTGTTGAGGATGTTTGCATCTATGTTCATCAGTGAGATTGGCCTGTAATTTTCTTTTTTTGTGATATCTTTGTCTGTTTTTGGTATCAGGGTGATGCTGGCCTCGTAGAATGAGTTTGGGAGTGTTCCTCCCTCTCCTATATTTTGGAAGAGTTTGAGAAGGATAGGTGTTAGCTGTTCTCTGAATGTTTGATACAATTCTCCTGTGAAGCCATCTAGTCCTGGACTTCTGTTTGTTGGAAGATTTTTAATCAGAGTTTCAATTTCAGTGATTGTGAATGGTCTGTTTATCATTTGTATATCTTCCTGGTTCAGTCACAGAAGGTTGTGCTTTTCAAGGAATTTGTCCGTTTCTTCCAGATTGTCCATTTTATTGTCATATAGTTGCTTGTAGTAATCTTTCATGATCCTTTTTATATTTGCAGTGTCAGTTGTTACTTCTCCTTTTTCATATCTAATATTGTTAATTTGAGTCTTCTCCCTTTATTTCTTGATGTGTCTGGCTAATTGTTTATCAGTTGTATTTATCTTCTCAAGAACCAGGTTTTAGTTTTATTGATCTTTACTATTGTTTACTTCATTTCTTTTTATTTATTTCTGATCACATCTTTATGATTTCTTTCCTTCCACTAACTTTGGGGCTTTTTGTTCTATTTTATCTAATTGCTTTAGGTGTAAGGTTAGGTTGTTTATTTGAGATGTTTCTTGTTTCTTTAGGTAGGGTTGTATTGCTATAAACGTCCTTCTTAGAACTGCTTTTCTTGCATCCCATACGTTTTGGGTGACTGTGTTTTAATTGTCATTTGTTTCTAGGTATTTTTTGATTTCCTCTTTGATTTCTTCAGTGATCTGTTGGTTATTAAGTAGTGTGTTGTTTAGCCTCCATGTGTTTGTATTTCTTACAGATTTTTTCCTGTAATTGATATCTAGTCTCATGGCGTTGTGGCCAGTAAAGATACTTGGTATGATTTCAATTTTCTTAAGATAGGCTTGATTTGTGACCCAGTATATGATTTATCCTAGAGAATGTTCCATGAGTACTCGAGTAGAAAGTGTATTGTGTTTGGATGTAATGTCCTATAAATATCAATTAAGTCCATCTTGTCTAATATGTCATTTAAACCTTGTGTTTCCTTATTTATTTTCATTTTGGTTGATCTCTCCATTGGTGAAAGTGGGGTGTTAAAGTCCCCTACTATGATTGTGTTACTGTCAATGTCCCCTTTTATGGCTGTTGGCATTTGCCTTAGGTATTGAAGTGCTCTTATTTGGGTACATAAATATTTACAATTGTTATATCTTCTTGGATTGATCCCTTGATCATTATGTAATGTTCTTCTTTGTCTCTTGTAATAGTCTTTATTTTAACATATATTTTTTTCTGATATGAGTATTGGTATTCCTGCTTTCTTTTGATTTCTATTTGCATGGAATATCTTTTTGCATCCCGTCGTTTTTACTCTGTATGTTTCCATAGTCCTGAAGTTGGTCTCTTGTAGACAGCATACATACGGGTTTTGTTTTTGTATCCATTCAGCCAGTCTGTATCTTTTGGTTGGGACATTTTATCCATTTACATTTAAGGTAATTATCAATATGTATGTTCCTATTACCATTTTCTTAATTATTTTGTGTTTGTTTTTGTTGGTCTTTTCCTTCTCTTGTGTTTCCTACCTAGAGAAGTTCCTTTAGCATTTGTTGTAATGCTGGTTTGGTGGTGTTGAATTCTCTTAACTTTTGCTTGTTTGTAAAGGTTTTTACTTCTCCATCGAATCTGAATGAGATCCTTACTGGTTAGAGTAATCTTGATTGTAGATTTTTCCCTTTCATCACTTTAAATATGTCCTGCCACTCCCTTCTGGCTTGCAGTGTTTCTGCAGAAAGATCAGCTGTTAACCTTATGGGGGTTCCCTTTTATGTTAATTGTTGCTTTTCCTTTGCTGCTTTTAATATTTTTTATTTGCATTTAATTTTTCAAAGTTTCATTAATATGTGTCTTGGTGTGTTTCACCTTGGATTTATCCTATATGGGATGGTCTGCACTTCCTGGACTTGATTGACTCATTCCTTTCCCATGTTAGAGAAGTTTTCAACCATAATCTCTTTAAATATTTTCTCATTCCCTTTCTTTTTCTCTTCTTTTGTGACCTCTATAATTCGAATATTGGTGCGGTTAATGTTGTCCAAGAAGTTTCTGAGACTGTCCTCAATTCTTTTCATTCATCTTTCTTTATTCTGCTCTTGGGAGTTATTTCCACTATTTTATCTTCCAGGTCACTTTTCCGTTCTTCTGCCTCAGTTATTCTGCTATTGATTCCTTCCAGAGAATTTAAAATTTCATTTATTGTGTTGTCCATCATTGTTTTCTCTTTAGTTCTTCTAGGTCCTTGTTATACGTTTCTTGTATTTTCTCCATTCTACTTCCGAGATTTTGGATCATCTTTACTATCATTACTCTGAATTCCTTTTCAGGTAGACTGCCTATTTCCTCCTCATTTGTTTGTTTTTGTGGGTTTTTACCTTGCTCCTTCATGTGCCGCATATTTTTCCCTCTTCTCATTTTGTTTAACCTACTGTGTGGGGTCTCCTTTTCACAGACTGCAAGTTTGTAGTTCCTGGTTTTTTTTTTTTTTTGGTGTCTTACCTCAGTGGGTGAGGTTGGTTCAGTGTATTGTGTAGGATTACTGGTGTAGGGGACTGGTTCCTGTATTTTGGTGGGTGGGGCTTGATCTTGTCTTTCTGGTGTGCAGGCCCACTTCCAGTGGTAAGTTTTGTGGTGTCTGTGAACTTAGTATGATTTTAGATGGCCTCTTTTCTAATGGGTTTTGTTTTGTTCTTGTCTGGCATGGGGCAACCAGGAATGGAGTTTGCTGGCCATTGGGTAGAGGGTTCTTAGTGTTGAGATAGAGATCTCTGGGAGGGTTCTTGACAATTGATATTGTTTGGGGCTGGGAGGTGTCTTGTGGTCCAATGTCCTGAACTCTGCTCTCCCACCGCAGAGGCTAGTCCTGACACCAGGCCAGAGCACCAAGACACTGTTAGCCACACGGCTCAGTAGAGGAGGGAGGAAAAATAAAGAAACTATTAAAATAAAAATTAAAATAACAATAAAAAGAAGAGAGCAGCCAAACAAATAAACAAATCCACCAATGATAACAAGTGCTAAACACTAAACTAAGATAAACATAAAATCAGATATATATCAGTCCCAGACAGGAAACCTCAACTCTACAGTTGCTACCAAAGCCCACTGTCTAAAGTTTGGGAACATTCATTTTCTATTCAGGTTCTCCACAGATGCAGGGTTCATAAAGATGAATGTGGGCTGTTTTTTTTTTTTACATCTTTATTGGAGTATAATTGCTTTAAAATGGTGTTACTTTCTGCTTTATAACAAAGTGAATCAGTTATACATATACATATGTTCCCATATCTCTTCCCTCTTGCATCTCCCTCCCACCCTGCCACCCTCCCTATCCCACCCCTCTAGTTGGTCACAAAGCACCGAGCTGATCTCCCTGTGCTATGTGGCTGCTTCCCACTAGCTATCTATTTTATGTTTCGTAGTGTATATATGCCCATGCCATGCTTTCGCTTTGTCATAGCTTACCTTTCCCTCTCCCCATATCCTCAAGTCCATTCTCTAGTAGGTCTGTGTCTTTATTCCTGTCTTACCCCTAGGTTCTTCATGACATTTTTTTCTTAAATTCCATATATATGTGTTAGCATACGGTATGTGTCTTTCTCTTTCTGAATTACTTCACTCTGTATGACAGATTCTAGGTGCATACACCTCATTACAAATAGCTCAATTTCATTTCTTTTTATGGCTGAGTAATATTCCATTGTATATATGTGCCACATCTTCTTTATCCATTCATCCGATGATGGGCACTTACGTTGTTTCCATCTCCGGGCTATAGTAAATAGAGCTGCAATGAACATTTTGGTACATGACTCTTTTTGAATTATGGTTTTCTCAGGGTATATGTCCAGTAGTGGGATTGCTGGGTCATATGGTAGTTCTATTTGTAGTTTTTTAAGGAACCTCCATACTGTTCTCCATAGTGGCTGTACCAATTCACATCCCCACCAGCAGTGCAAGAGTGTTCCCTTTTCTCCACACCCTCTCCAGCATTCATTGCTTCTAGATTTTTAATGATCGCCATTCCGACTGGTGTGAGATGATATCTCATTGTAGTTTTGATTTGCATTTCTCTAATGATTAATGATGTTGAGCATTCTTTCATGTGTTTGTTGGCAGTCTGTATATCTTCTTAGGAGAAATGTCTATTTAGGTCTTCTGCCCATATTTGGATTGGGTTGTTTGTTTTTTTGTTATTGAGCTGCATGAGCTGCTTATAATTATTGGAGATTAGTCCTTTGTCAGTTGCTTCATTTGCAAATATTATTTCTTCAATTCTCAGGGTTGTCTTTCGGTCTTGTTCATGGTTTCCTTTGCTGTGCAAAAGCTTTGAAGTTTCATAGGTCCCATTTGTTTATTTTTGTTTTTATTTCCATTTATCTAGGAGGTGGTTCAAAAAGGATCTTGCTGTGATTTATGTCATAGAGTGTTCTGCCTATGTTTTCCTCAGAGAGTTTGACAGGTTCTGGCCTTACATTTAGGTCTTTAATCCATTTTGAGCTTATTTTTGTGTATGGTATTAGGGAGTGATCTAATATCATACTTTTACATGTACCTGTCCAGTTTTCCCAGAACCACTTATTGAAGAGGCTGTCCTTTCTTCACTCTACAATTCCTGCCTCCTTTATCAAAGATAAGGTGACCATATGTGTGTGGGTTTATCTCTGGGCTTTCTGTTCTGTTCCTTTGATCTATCTTTCTGTTTTTGTGCCAGTACCATACTCTCTTGATTACTGTAGCTTTGTAGCATAGTCTAAAGTCAGGAAGCCTGATTCCTCCAGCTCCGATTTTCGTTCTCAAGAATGCTTTTACTATTCGGGGTCTTTTGTGAAATTTTTTGTTCTACTACTGTGAAAAATGCCAGTGGTAGTTTGATAGGGATTGCATTGAATGTGTGGATTGCTTTGCGTAGTAGAGTCATTTTCACAATGTTGATTATTCCAATCCAGGAACATTGTATATCTCTCTATCTATTTGCATCATCTTTAATTTCTTTCATCAGTGTCTTATAATTTTGTGCATAGAGGTCTTTTGTCTCCTTAGGTAAGTTTATTCCTAGATATTTTATTCTTTTTGTTGCAATGGTAAATGGCAGTGTTTTTTCATTTCACTTTCAGATTTTTCATCATTAGTGTGATAGGAATGCCAGAGGTTTCTGATAGGAATGCCAGAGGTTTCTGTGCATTAATTTTGTATCCTGCCACTTTACCAAATTCATTGATTAGCTCTAGTAGTTTTCTGGTAGCATCTTTAGGATTCTCTATGTAGAGTATCATGTCATCTGCAAACAGTGACAGCTTTACTTCTTTTCTGATTTGGATTCCTTTTATTTTTTTTCGACTCTGATTGCTGTGGCTAAAACTTCCAAAACTATGTTGAATAAGAGTGGTGAGAGTGGGCAACCATGTTTTGTTCCTAATCTTAGTGGAAATGTTTTCAGTTTTTCATCATTGAGGATGATGTTGACTGTGGGTTTGTCATATATGGACTTTATTATGTTGAGGAAAATTCCCTCTATGCCTACTTTCTGCAGGGTTTTTATCATAAATCCATGTTGAATTTTGTCAAAAGCTTTCTCTGCAGTTATTGAAATGATCATTTGGTTTTTCTCCTTCAATTTGTTAATATGGTTTATCACGTTTATTGTTTTGCGTATATTGAAGAATCCTTGCATTCCTGGAGTAAACCCCACTTGATCATGGTGTATGATCCTTTTAATGTGCTGTTGGATTCTGTTTGCTAGTATTTTGTTGAGGATTTTTGCATCTATGTTCATCAGTGATATTGGCCTGTAATTTACTTTCTTTGTGACATCCTTGTCTGGTTTTGGTATTAGGGTGATGGTGCCATTGTAGAATGAGTTTGGGAGTGTTCCTCCCTCTGCTGTATTTTGGAAGACTTTGAGAAGGATAGGTGTTAGCTCTTCTATAAATATTTGATAGAATTCCCCTGTGAAGCCATCTGGTCTGGGCTTTTTCTTGTTGGAAGATTTTTAATCACAGTTTCAATATCAGTGCTTGTGATTGGTCTGTTCATATTTTTATTGCTTCCTGATTCAGTCTTGTCAGGTTGTGCATTTCTAAGAATTTGTCCATTTCTTCAAGGTTTTCCATTTTATTGGCATAGAGTTGCTTGTAGTAATCTCTCATGTTCCTTTATATTTTTGCAGTGTCAGTTGTTACTTCTCCTTTTTCATTTCTAGTTCTATTGATGTGAGTCTTCTCCCTTTTTTTCTTGATGAGTCTGGCTAACGGTTTCTCAATTTTGCTTATCTCCTCAAAAAAACAGTTTTTAGTTTTACTGATCTTTGCTATCATTTCCTTCATTTATTTTTCATTTATTTCTGATCTGATCTTTATGATTTCTTTCCTTCTGCTAACTTTGGGAATTTTTTGTTCTTCTTTACTAATTGCTTTAGGTGCAAGGTTAGGTTGTTTATTCGAGATGTTTCCTTTTTCTTAAGGTAGGATTGTATTGCTATAACTATCCCTCTTAGAACTGCTTTGGCTGCATCCCATTGATTTTGGGTCATGGTGTCTCCATTGTCATTTGTTTCTAAGTATTTTTTAATTTCCTCATTGATTTCTTCAGTGATCACTTCTTTATCAAGTAGTGTATTGTTTAGCCTCCATGTGTTTGTATTTTTTACAGATCTTTTCCTGTAATTGATATCTAGTCTCATAGCACTGTGGTCAGAAAAGATACTTGATACAATTTCAGTTTTCTTAAATTTACCATTTCTTGATTTGTGAAAGAATATATGATCTAGCCTTGAGTATGTTCCATGAGCACTTGAGAAAAATGTGTATTCTGTTGTTTTTGGATGGAGTGTCCTATAAATATCAATTAAGTCCATCTTGTTTAATGTATCATTTAAAGCTTGTGTTTCCTTATTTATTTTCATTTTGGATGATCTGTCCATTGGTGAAAGTGGGGTGTTATAGCCCCTACTATGAATGTGTTACTGTCGATTTCCTCTTTTATGGCTGTTAGTATTTGCTTTATGTATTGAGGTGTTCCTATGTTGGGTGCATAAATATTTACAGTTGTTATATCTTCTTCTTGGATCGATCCCTTGATCATTATGTAGTGTCCTTCTTTATCTCTTCTAATAGTCTTTATTTTAAGGTCTATTTTTTCTGATATGAGAATTGCTACTCCAGCTTTCTTTTGGTTTCCATTTGCATGGAATATCTTTTTCCATCCCCTTACTTTCAGTTTGTATGTGTCTCTAGGTCTGAACTGGGTCTCTTGTAGACAGCATATATATGGGTCTTGTTTTTGTATCCATTCAGCCAATCTGTGTCTTTTGGTGGGAGCATTTAGTCCATTTACATTTAAGGTAACTATCAATATGTATGTTACTATTCCCATTTTCTTAATTGTTTTGGGTTCATTATTGTAGGTCATTTCCTTCTCTTGTGTTTCTTGCCTAGAGAAATTCCTTTAGTATTTGTTGTAAAGCTGGTTTGGTGGTGCTAAACTCTCTCAGCTTTTGCTTGTCTGTAAAGGCTTTAATTTCTCCATCAAATCTGAATGAGATCCTTGCTGGGTACAGTAATCTTGGTTGCAGGTTTTTCTCCTTCATCACTTTAAATATGTCCTGCGACTCCCTTCTGGCTTGCAGAGTTTCTGCTGAATGATCAGCTGTTAACCTTATGGGGATTCCCTTGTGTGTTAATTATTGTTTTTTCCTTGCTGCTTTTAATATGTTTTCTTTGTATTTAATTTTTGACAGTTTGATTAGTATGTGTCCTGGTGTGTTTCTCCTAGGATTTATCCTGTATGAGACTCTCTGTGCTTCCTGGGCTTGATTAACTATTTCCTTTCCCATATTAGGGAAGCTTTCAACTATAATCTCTTCAGATATTTTCCCAGTCCCTTTCTTTATCTCTTCTTCTTCTGGAACCCCTATAATTCGAATGTTGGTGCATTTAATGTTGTCCCAGAGGTCTCTGAGAGTGTCCTCAGTTCTTTTCATTCTTTTTTCTTTAATGTGCTCTGCAGTAGTTATTTCCACTATTTTATCTGCCAGGACACTTATCCATTCTTCTGCCTCAGTTATTCTGCTATTGATCCCTTTTAGAGTATTTTTGTGCCAGTACCATACTGTCTTGATTACTGTAGCTTTGTAGCATAGTCTAAAGTCAGGAAGCCTGATTCCTCCAGCTCCGATTTTCGTTCTCAAGAATGCTTTTACTATTTGGGGTCTTTTGTGAAATTTTTTTGTTCTACTACTGTGAAAAATGCCAGTGGCGTGTTGTTCATTGTTACTTCTTTCATCTTTCGTTCTTCTAGGTCCTTGTTAAATGTTTCTTGCATTTTGTCTATTCTATTTCCAAGATTTTGGATCATCTTTACTATCATTATTCTGAAATCTTTTTCAGGTAGACTGCCTATTTCCTCTTCGTTTGTTAGGTCTGGTCGGTTTTTATCTTGCTCCTTCATCTGCTGTGTGTTTTTCTGTCTTCTCATTTTGCTTATCTTACTGTGTTTGCAGTCTCCTTTTTGCAGGCTGCTGGTTCGTAGTTCCCGTTGTTTTTGGTGTCTGTCCCCAGTGGCTAAGGTTGGTTCCATGGGTTGTGTGGGCTTCCTGGTGGAGGGGACTAGTGCCTGAGTTCTGAAGAATGAGGCTGGACCTTGTCTTTCTGGTGGGCAGGTGTACATCTGGTGGTGTGTCTTGGGGTGTCTGTGGACTTATTATGATTTTAAGCAGCTTCTCTGCTAATGTGTGTGGTTGTGTTCCTGTCTTGCTAGTTGTTTGGCATAGGGCGTCCAGCATTGTAGCTTGCTGGTCCTTGAGTGAAGCTGAGTGCTGGTGTTGAGATGGATATCTCTGGGAGATTTTCGCCATTTGATATTATGTGGAGCTGGAAGGTCTCTTGTGGAGCAGTGTCCTGAAGTTGGCTCTCCCACCTCAGAGGCACAGCACTGACTCCTGGCTGCAGCACCAAGATCCTTTCATCCACACGGCTCAGAATAAAAGGGAGGAAAATTAGAAAGAAAGAAAGGAAGAAAGAAAGAAAGAAAGAAAGAAAGAAAGAAAGAAAGAAGAAAGAAAGAAAGAAGGAAGGAAGGAAGGAAGGAAGGAAGGAAGGAAGGAAGGAAGGAAAGAGAGAAAGAGGGACAGAGAAAGAGAGAGAGAAAAGAAAGAAAAGAAAGAAAGAAAGAAAGAAAAAGGAAAGGAGAGAGGGAGGGAGAGAGGGAGGGAAGAAGGAAGGAAGGGGGAAGGAAGGAAAGAAAGAAAGAAAGAAAGAAGATAATATAAAATAAAATAAAGCTATTAAAATAAAAAATAATTATTAAGAAAAAGAATTGTTTTAAAAAAATAGAAAACAAAAATGGATGGATAGAACCCTAGGAAAAATGGTGGAAGCAAAGCTATATGGACAAAATCTCACACAGACGCATACACATACACACTCACTAAAAGAGGAAAAGGGGAAAAAATCATAAATCTTGCTCTCAAAGTCCACCTCCTCATTTTGGGATGATTCGTTGTCTATTCATATATTCCACAGATGCAAGGTAGATCAAGTTGTTTGTGGAGTTTTAATCCGCTGCTTCTGAGGCTGCTGGGAGTGAGTTCCTTTCTCTTCTTTGTTCTCACAGTTCCCGGGGCTCAGCTTTGGATCTGGCTCCGCCTCTGCATGTAGGTCGGCAGAGGGCATCTATTCTTCGCTCAGACAGGACATGATTAAAGGAGCAGCTGCTTTGGGGACTCTGGCTCACTCAGGTCGGGGGACGGAGCAGTACGGAGTGTGGGGTGAGCCTGTGGCAGCAGATGCCGACGTGACGTTGCACCAGCCCGTGGCGCACCGAGCGTTCTCCCGGGGAAGTTGTCCCTGGATCCCGGGACCCTGCCAGTGGCGGGCTGCACAGGCTCCCCGGGAGGGGATTGTGGATAGTGACCTGTGCTCGCACACAGGCTTCTTGGTGGCGGCAGCAGCAGCCTTAGTGTCTCATGCCCGTCTCTGTGGTCTGCGCTGTTAGCTGCGGCTCACGCCCATCTCTGGAGCTCCTTTAAGCAGCACTCTTAATCCCCTCTTCTCATGCACCAGGGAACAAAGAGGGAAGAAAATGTCTCTTGCCTCTTCGTCCGGTCCAGACTTTTCCCCAGTCTCCATCCTGGCTAGCCATGCTGCACTAACCCCCTGCAGGCTGTGTTCATGCCGCCAACCCCAGTCCTCTCCCTGCGCTCCAACCAAAGCCCGAGCTTCAGCTCCCAGCCCGGCCAGCCCTGGCGGGTGAGCAGACAATCTTCTCGGGCTGGTCAGTCCCAGTTGGCACCGATCCTCTGTGCGGGAATCTCTCCACTTTGCCCTCTGCACCCCTGTTGCAGTGCTCTCCTCTGCGGCTCCGAAGCTTTCCCCCTTCGCCACCTGCAGTCTCCACCCGTGAAGGGGCTTCCTAGTGTGTGGAAACCTTTCCTCCTTCACAGCTCCCTCTCACTGGTGCAGGTCCCATCCCTATCCTTTTGTCTCTGTTTATTCTTTTTTCTTTTTCCCTACCCAGGTACATGGGGACTTTCTTGCCTTTTGGGAGGTCTGAGGTCTTCTGCCAGCATTCAGTAGGTGTTCTGTAGAAGTTGTTCGACGTGTAGATGTATTTCCAGTGTATCTGTGGGGAGCAAGGTGATCTCTGTGTCTTACTCTTCCGCCATCTTCCCCTCGGCTCCGATTGTGGGGATTTAATCCCCTGCTCCTGAGGCTGCATGGAGAAATTTCCCTTTCTGTTCTTTGTTTGCACTGCTCCTGATATTCAGGTTTGGATTTGGCCCTGTCTCTTCATGTAAGTCACCCGAGGGCGTCTGTTCTTCTTTCAGACAGGATGGAGTTAAAGTAGCAGCTGATTAGGGGGGTCTTGCTCACTCAGGCTGGGGGGAGGGAGGTATACGGAATATGGGGTGAGCCTGTGGTGCTAGAGGCTGGCATGATGTTGCAACAGCCTGAGGTGCACTCTGTTCTCACGGGGAAATTGTCTCTGGATCACGGGCCTCTGGCAGTGGTTGGCTGCACAGGCTCCTGGGAGGGGAGGTGTGGATAGTGACCTGTGCTTGCACACAGGCTTCTTGTTGGCTGCAGCAGCAGCCTTAGAGTTTCATGCTCATCTCTGGGATCTGCACTGATAGCTGCGGCTTGTGCCTCTCTTTGGAGCTCCTTTAGGCAGTGCTCTGAATTCCCTCTCCTCTTGCACTGTGAAACAATGGTCTCTTGCCTGTTAGGCAGTTCCAGACTTTTTCCTGGACTCCCTCCGGGCTAGATGTGGCACACTAGCCTCCTTCAGGCTTTGTTCATGCAGCCAACCTCAGTCCTCTCCCTAGGATCTCACCTCTGAATCCCGAGCCTCAGCTCCCAGCCCCCACCCACCCTGGCGGGTGAGCAGACAAGTGTCTCAGGCTGGTTGGCACTGATCCTCTGTGCAGGAATCTCTCCACTTTGCTCTCTCCAACCCTGTTGCTGGACTCTCCTCCATGGCTCCAAAGCTTCCCTCCCACCCACCACCCATCTCGGCCAGTGAAGGGGCTTTCTAGTGTGTGGAGAATTTTCCTCCTTCACAGCTCCTTCCCAGAGGTGTGTGTCCCATCCCTATTCTTTTGTCTCTGCTTTTTCTTTCTTCTTTTGCCCTACCCAGGTATGTGGGCATTTTCCTGCCTTTTTGGAAGTCTGAGGTCTTCTGCCAACATTAGTAGGTGTTCTGTAGGAGTTTTTCCACATGTAGATGTATTTTTGATGTATTTGTGGGGAGGAAGGTGATCTCCATGTCTTACTCCTCCACCATCTTAAATATCTCCTGCTAGATGAGGACTTTAAATCAACTGTCCTAAATATGCTCAAAGAGCTAAGTAGATCCATGGAAAAACAACTAAGAGGAAGTAAGAAAATATATATGAAATAATATAGAATGTTAATAGTAAGATGTTAATTATAAAAATGAGCTAAATAGAAATTTTTGAGTAGAAAAGCATCATAACTTCAGTGAAAATTTCACTAGAGTGTTTCAACGGCAGATTTGAAAAGGAAAAACACCCTTATGATAGGACAGTTGAAATTATCCAGTCTGAGAATCAGAGAGGAAAAAATATGAGCAAGGCTAAGACCTATGGGACATCATCAAGAATACCAATATATACATAATGGGGAGTCACAGAGGGACAGAAGAAAGGGAAAGGGGTAGATAAAATATTTAAAGAAATAATGGTCAAAAACTTCCCAGATTTGATGCACATCTAAAAGCTCAACAAACTCAAAATAGGATGAACCCAAATAGATATGCCCGCGGATCTACCCTCATACACATTAATATTGACTCTAGCCAAAGACAATGAGAAAATGTTTAAAGTATCAAGAGCAAAGTGAGTCATAATGTAGAAGTGATTCCCAATAAGAATAAGAACCAGTTTCTCATCAGAAACCATGGTGGCTAGAAGCCAGTGAGATGATGTATTTAAAGTTCTAAAACATAAAACTGTTAACCAAGAATTCTATATTTGACAAAACTTTTCTTAAAAAAATGGGGGAGGAGGAGAGAAGGCAAAATGGTGGAGTAGAAGACCTTGAGCTCACCTCTTCCCATGAGAACACCAAAATCACAACTAACTGCTAAACAACCGTCAATTAAAAGAAAAAGAACTGGAATGTATCGGAAAAGATATTCTACATAAAAAGACAAAGAAGAAATTAAATTATATTGTAGGAGAGGTGCACTCTTGATATAATTAAATCCCATATCCTGTAATGGGCAACCAACAAACTGGAGAATAATTATATTGTGTAACTTCTCCCATGGAAGTGAGAGTTCTGAGCCCCACATCAGGCTCACCAATCTGGGGGTCTGGCATCAGAAGGAGGAGCCTCCAAAGCATTTGGCTTTGAAGGGCAGCAGATCTTAATTGTAGGAGCTCCACAGGAGAGGGGGAAACAGAGATTCCACACTGGGAGGATGCATACAGGTTCTCATGTGCACCACGACCCAGGGCAAAATTAGTGACTTCAAACGAGCCTGGCCCAGACCTACCTTCTGGTCTTCAAGGGTCTCCAATGGAAGGGGTGGGTGCAGATGTGGCTCTCTCTTGGGACATAAAGGTGGCTGGTGAACATATACAGGAGTACTCATCTGAAGGCTGACATCTTGCTTGGGACATTAGCACCAATATCTGGCCTCACCCAAAAGCCTGCAGGCTGCAGTGTTGGAATGCATCAGGTCATAAAACCAACAGGGCAGGAACACAGTCCCACTAATCAATAGACAGGCTACCTAAAGAATTCCTGAGTCTACAGCCACCTCTAGACCTGACCCATGATGTGTCCTTATCCACCGGAAAGCCAAGACACAACTCCAGTCACCAGTCGGCAGGCAGTGGCCCCTCCCACCAGGAAGCCTACACAAGCCTCTAGAACAGCCTCATTCACCAGAGGGCAGACACCACAAGCAAGAAATATACAGTCCGACAGCCCATGGAACTGAGTCTACAAAACGGGTCAGAACATATCCAGGGACCAGCTAGTCCCTGGCCATTGGGTGACTAGAGGGGTGTGTACTGCTGGGAAACATAGGACATCCCCCACAGAGGGCTACTTCTCCAAGGCCCAGAAACATAATTGACTTTCCACATACATAAAAATACAAATAGAAGTCAATACAAAATGAGACAGCAGAGGAACATGTTCCAGATGAAGGAACAAGATAAAACCCCAGAAGAACAAATAATAGGCAATCATAAGGATCATACAGATAATCCAAGAACTCAGGAAAAGAATGGATGCAAAGAACAAGAATTTTAAAAAGTTTTTAATAAAGAATTAGGAAAAATAAAGACAACCAAACAAAGTTGAAGAATATAATAAATGAGATGTAAAATACACTAGAATCAATAGCAGAATAAATGAGGCATAAGAATGGATAAGTGAGCTGGAAAACAGAGTGGTGAAAATCACTGCTGCAGAACAGAATAAACAAACAAAAAGAAATGAGGACAGGTTAAGAGACCTCTCAGACAATGTCAAAGGCACCAACAATTGCATTATAGGGGTCCCAGAATGAGAACAGAGAGAGAGAAAGGGCCTGAGAAGTTATTTAAAGAGATAATAGCAGAAAACTTCCCTAACATGGGTAAGGAAGCAGTCACTCAAGGCTAGGAAGAGCAGAGAGCCCCACACAGGATCAACCAAAAGAGGAACACACCAAGATATATATTAATCAAATTGAGGACAATTAAATACAATGAGAAAATATTAAAAGCAAGAAGAGAAAAGTAACAAATAATATACAAGGGAATATTCATAAGGCTATCAGCTGATTTTTCAGCAGAAAATCTGCAGGCCACAAGGGAGTGGCACATTATATTTAAAGTAAAGAAAAAGTGACAACCAAGAATATTCTACACAGGAAGGTTCTCACATATTTCACAGAGGAATCAAAAGTTTTACAGAGAAGCAAAAGCTTAAAGAATTCACACCACTAAACAAGCTTTACAACAAATGCTAAAGGAACTTCTCTAGGTGGAAAAAAAAAGTGTTAAAACTAGAAACAAGAAAATTACAAAATGTGAAAGCTCACAAGTAAAGGTAAACACTCAGTAAAAGTAGGAAGTTATCCACACAGAAATATGATATATAAAGCAATAATCATGAGAGGAGGAGAGTACAAATGCAGGATATTTGAAGTACAATTGAAATTAATAGATCAGCAACTTAAAACAATCAGGTATGTATATAGACTGCTATTTCAAAACCTCATGTTAACCACAAACCAAAACTCTAATAGATATACACATAAATAAGAAAAAGGAATCCAAACACAACACTAAAAAAAATCATCAGATCACAAGAGAACAGGAGAAAAAGAAAGGGAGAACAAAGACCAACAAAAACAAATCATAAACAACTAACAAAATGGCAATAAGACCTACATATTTGTAACTACCTTCAATGTAAATGCATTAAATGCTCCAACCAAAAGACATAGACTGACTGAATGGATACAAAAACAAGACCTGTATATGTGCTGTCTACAAGAGACCCATTTCACACCTAGGGACACATACCGACTGAAACTGAGGGGATGGAAAAATATATTCCATGCAAAAGGAAATCAAAAGAAAGCTAGAGTAGCAATTCTCATATCAGACAAAAAAGAATTTAAAACAAGACTATTGCAAAAGAGACTTCCCTGGTGGCACAGTGGTTAAGAATCTGCTTGCCAATGCAGGGGACATGGGTTCAAACCCTGGTCTGGGAAGATCTCATGTGCATGGAGCAACTAAGCCTAGTGCACCACAACTACTAAGCCTGCACTCTAGAGCCCATGTGCCATAACTACTGAGCCCACATGCTGCAACTACTGAAGCCCACAAGCCTAGAGCCCATGCTCGATAACAAGAGAAGCCACTACAATGAGAAGCCCATGCACCACAAAGAAGAGTAAACCCCACTCACCACAACTATAAAAAGACCATACACAACAACAAAGAACCAATGCAGAAAAAATGCACAGGAAGCTTTTGACAAAATTCATCAAGCATTTATGATAAAAACCCTCCAGAAAATAGGCATAGAGGGAACTTTCCTCAACATAATAAAGGCCAGGAGGTCGGAGAAGATGGCAGAAGAGTAAGAAGTGGAAATCACCTTCCTCCCCACAGATACATCAGAAATACATCTACACGTGGAACTGCTCCAATAGAACACCGACTGAACGCTGGCAGAAGACATCAGACCTCCCAAAAGGCAAGAAGCTCCCCACGTACCTAAGTAGGGCAAAAGAAAAATAAAAAACAGACAAAAGAATAGGGACGGGACCTGCACCAGTGGGAGGGAGCTGTGAAGGAGAAAATGTTTCCACACACTAGGAAGCCCCTTCGTGGGTGGAGACTGCAGGTGGAAGAGGGGGGAGCTTTGGAGCCAAGAAGGACAGCCCAGCAACAGGAGTGAGGAAGGCAAAGCAGAGAGATTCCCACACAGAGGATCAGTGCTTACCAGGACTCACCAGCCTGAGAGGCTTGTCTGCTCACCCGATGGGGCGGGCGGCTGGGAGCTGAGGCTCCGGTTTCGGAGGTCAGACCCCAGAGAGAGGACTGGGGTTGGAGGTGTGAATACAGCTTGACTGGGTTAGTGCACCATGGCTAGACAGGAGGGAGTCCGGGAAAAATTCTGGACCTGCTGAAGAGGCAAGAGACTTTTTCTTCCCTCTTTGTTCCCTTGTGCACGAGGAGAGGGGATTAAGAGCGCTGCTTAAAGGAGCTCCAGAGATGGGCGTGAGCCGCGGCTAACAGTGCGGAACACAGAGACGGGCATGAGACGCTAAGACTGCTGCTGCAGCCACCAAGAGGCCTGTGTGCAAGCACAGGTCACTATCCACACCGCCCCTCCCGGGAGCCTGTGCAGCCCGCCCCTGCCAGGGTCCCGTGATCCAGGGACAACTTTCCCAGGAGAACGCACGGCGCGCCTCAGGCTGGTGCAACGTCACGCTGGCCTCTGACGCTACAGGCTGGCCCCACACTCCATAACCCTCCCTCCTCTCCAGCCTGAGTGTGCCAGATTCCCCAAAGAAGCTGCTCCTTTAACCTCGTCCTGTCTGAGCGAAGAACAGACGCCCTCCGCCGACCTACATGCAGAGGCAGGGCCAAATCCAAAGCTGAGCACTGGGAGATGTGAGAAAAAGAAAAGAAAGGGAAATCTCTCCCAGCAGCCTCAGAAGCAGCGGATTAAAGCTTCCAAATCAACTTGATGTACCCTGCATCTGTGGAATACCTGAATAGACAATGAATCATCCCAAATTGAGGAGGTGGACTATAAGAGCAAGATTTATGATTTTTTCTCCTTTTCCTCTTTTTGTGAGTGTGTATGTTTCTGTGTGAGATTTTGTCTGTATAGCTTTGCTTCCACCATTTGTCCTAGGGTTCTATCTGTCCGTTTTTATTTTTTTCTTTAAAAAAATTTTTTTTCTTAATAATTATTTTTATTTTAATAACTTTTTAAATTTTATCTTACTTTATTTTATTTTATCTTACTTTATTTTATTTTATTTTACCATCTTCCTTCCTTCCTTTCTCTCTTTCTTTCTTTCTTTCTTTCTTTCTTCTTTTTCTCCCTTTTATTCTGAGCCACGTGGATGAAAGTGGTGGTGCTGCAGCCAAGAGTCAGTGCTGTGCCTCTGAGATGGGAGAGCCAACTTCAGGACACTGGTCCACAAGAGACCTCCCAGCTCCACATAATATCAAATGGCGAAAATCTCCCAGAGATCTACTTCTCAACACCAGGGACCAGCTTCCCTCAATGACCAGCAAGCTACCGTGCTGGACACCCTATGCCAAACAACTAGCAAGACAGGAACACAACCCCACCCATTAACAGAGAGGCTGACTAAACCCATAATAAGGCCCCAGACACCCCAAAACACACTACCAGACGTGGGCCTGTCCACCAGAAGGACAAGATGCAGCCTCATCCACCAAAACACAGGCACTAGTCCCCTCCACCAGGAAGCCTGCACAACCCACTGAACCAAACTTAACCACTGGGGACAGACACCAAAAACAATGGGAACTACGAACCTGCAGCCTGCGAAAAGGAGATTCAAACCACAGAAAGTGAAGCAAAATGAAAAGATAGAAAATCAAACAGGAGATGAAGGAGCAAGGTAATAACCCACCAGACCTAACAAATGAATAAGAAATATGCAGTCTACTTGAAAAATAATTCAGAATAACATAATAAAGGCCATATATGACAAACCCACATCCAACATCATCCTCAATTGTGAAAAACTGAAACCATTTCCACTAAGATAAGGAACAAGACATGGTTGCCCACTCTCAACACTATTATTCAACATAGTTTTGGAAGTTTTAGCCACAGCAATCAGAGAAGAGAAAGAAATAAAAGGAATCCATATTGGTAAAGAAGAAGTAAAGCTGTCACTGTTTGCAGATGACATGATAATATATAGAGAGAATCCCAAAGATTCTACCAGAAAATTACTAGAGCTAATCAATTAATTTGGTAAAGTAGCAGGTTCAACATTAATACGCAGAAATCTCTTGAATTCGTATACACTAATGATGAAAAATCTGAAAGTGAAATTAAGAAACCACTGCCATTTACCATTGCAACAAAAAGAATAAAATATCTATTAATAAACCTACCTAAGGAGACAAAAGACCTGTATGCAGAAAATTATGACACTGATGAAAGAAATTCAAGATGATAGAAATAGATGGAGAGATATAACATGTTTTGGACTGGAAAAATCAATATTGTGAAAATGACTCTACTACCCAAAGCACTCTACAGATTCAATGCAGTCCCTATCAAACTACCACTGGAATTTTTCACAGAACTAGGACAAAAATTTCACAATTTGTATTGAAACACAAAAGACCCTAAATAGTCAAATCAATCTTGAGAAAGAAAAATGGAGTTGGAGGAATCAGGCTCCTTGATTTCAGACTATACTACAAAGCTACACTAATCAAGACAGTATGGTACTGGCACAGAAACAGAAATATAGATCAATGGAACAGGATACAAAGCCCAGAGATAAACTCACACATATATGGTAAACTTATCTTTGATAAAGGAGGCAAGTATAAACTATGGAGAAAAGACAGTCTCTTCAATAAATGGTGCTGGGAAAACTGGACAGCTGCATCTAAAAGAATGAAATTAGACCATTCCCTAACACCATACACAAAAATAAACTGAAAATGGCTTAAAGATCTAAATGTAAGGCCAGACACCATCAAACCCTTAGAGGAAAATATAGGCAGAACACTCTGTGACATAAATCACAGGAAGATCCTTTTTGACCCACCTCCTAGAGAAATGGAAAATAAGCAAAGAAAAACAAATGGGACCTAATGAAACTTAAAAGTTTTTAGACAGCAAAGGAAACCATCAACAAGATGAAAAGACAGCCCTCAGAATGGGAGAAAATATTTCCAAATGAAGCAACTGACAAAGGATTAATCTCCAAAACATACAAGCAACTCATGCAGCTCAATATCAAAAGAACAAACAACCCAATCCAAAAATAGCCAGAAGACATAAGTGGACATTTCTCCAAAGAAGATATACAGAATGCCAACAAACACATGAAGGAATGCTCAACGTAATTAACCATTAGAGAAATGCAAATCAAAACTACAATGAGGTATCATCTCACACCGGTTAGAATGGCCATCATCAAAAAATCTACAAACAATAAACGCTGGAGAGGGTGTGGAGAAAAGGGAACACTCTTGCACTGTTGGTGGGAAAGTAAATTGATACAGCCACTATGGAGAACAGTATGGAGGTTCCTTAAAAAACTAAAAATAGAACTAGCATACGACCCAGCAATCTTTTAGCCGTGGGTCGCGCCCATCTCTGGAGCTCCTTTAAGCAGTGCTCTTAATCCCCTGTCCTCGCGCACCAGGAAACAAAGAGGGAAGAAAAAGTCTCTTGCCTCTTTGGCACGTCCAGACTTTTCCCCAGGTTCCCTCCCGGCTAGCCGTGGTGCACTAACCCCCTGCAAGCTGTGTTCATGCCGCCAACCCCAGTCCTCTCCCTGCACTCCATCGGAAGCCCAAGCCTCAGCTCCCAGCCCCGTCCGCCCCAGAGAGTGAGCAGACAAGCCTCTCGGGCTGGTCAGTGCCGGTCGGCACTGATCCTCTGTGCGGGAATCTCTCCGCTTTGTCCTCCGCACCCTTGTTGCTGTGCTCTCCTCCACGGCTCCTAAGCTTTCCCCCTCCGCCACCCGCAGTCTCAGCCCACTAAGGGGCTTCCTAGTGTGTGGAAACCTTTCCTCCTTCACAGCTCCCTCCCACTGGTGCAGGTCCTGTCCCTATCCTTCTGTCTCTGTTTATTCTTTTTTCTTTTGTCCTACCCAGGTACGTGGGGGAATTTCTTGCCTTTTGGGAGGTCTGATGTCTTCTGCCAGCGTTCAGTAGGTGTTCTGTAGGAGTTTTTCCACGTGTAGATGTATTTCTGTTGTATCTGTGGGGAGGAAGGTGATCTCTGTGTCTTACTCTTCCACCATCTTCCCCTTGTCCCCTCTGTGATAAAAATTCTTTACAAATTATGTATAGAAGGAATGTAAGTCAACATAATAAAGACCATATATTTTAAACCCTCAGGTAATAATATACTCAGTGTTTAAAGATTTTTCTTTAAGATCAGGAACAAACAAGGGTTTCCACTCTCAAAACTCCTACTCAGCCTAGTATTGGAAGATCTTGCCAGGGCAATCAGGCAAGATAAAAATATAAAAGGCATGGGTACTGGAAAGGAAGAAGAAAAAATATCTCTATTTGCTGATGACATGTAGAAAATCCTAAAGACTCCACACCCCAGAAAAATTCCCAGATCTACTTAACAAATTTAGTAAAGTTGCAGAATACAAAATTAACATACAGAAATTAGTAGTGTTTCTATACACTGACAACAAATTATCTGAAAATGTAAATTAAAAATGATACTTTTTACAATAGAATGAAATACAGTAACATACCTGGGAATACACTTTACCAAGGAGGTAGAAGTTCTCTACTCTGATAACCGTAGACACTGATGAAAGAAATCAAAGAAGACACAAATAAATGGAACAGTATCCCAAGTTCACAGATTGGAAAAAGTAATATTGTTAAAATATCCATACTACCATAAGCCATCCCTATCAAGATTCCAGTAGCATTTTTTATAGAAATAGAAAAACAATCCTAAAATTTGTATAAAACCGCATAAGACTGAATAGCCAAAGCATCGTGAGAAAGAACAAAGTGGGAAGCAACACACTTTCTGATTTCAAGCTATATTACATTATATATATATATATATATATATATATATATATAAAATGTAATATATATTATATATTAAAGCTAAAGAAATTCAAACAGTATGGTGCTGACATAAAAACAGACAAATAGATCAATAGAACAGAATCAAGAGCCAAAAAGTAACCTCAAGCATATATGGTCAACCAATATTGACAAAGGAGCCAAGAATGCACAATGTAGAAAAGTCAGTCTCTTCAATAAATGGTACTGAGATAATTGGATACTCACATTTAAAAGAATAAAACTAGATCATTACCTTATACCACTCACATACATTAAATCAAAATGGATTAATGACTTAAATGTTAGACCTGAAACCATAAAACTCCTAGAAGATAACAGAGGAAAAAAGCTCCTCATCATGGGTCTTGGCAAAGATTTTTTTGGTTATGAAGTCTTGCACTCCCAGCCAACACTCTGTATGGAAATATTCACTTCCTCAGTGATGGTGTTTCTTATAGTGATGGTTGTAATGGTGAATGGCTAGTGTCATTTCTGTTTAGTTTTTGCTTTGCTTTTTGATGGTATATGAGGTGAATTTTTAGCTCTTTCAGCACCAATCCAACTTAAAAGCATCTTGGATTTGTTTTCCCTTCTAAACTAAAAGACTAAGGCATGTATTAGGCATAAAAGTATTTGCTGCCTCAACTCATCTGATGGCTGTATTAGGAAAAAGCCTGCTTGCCACCAAAGCAGGATGCTGCACACTACTAACCCTTCCCCAGGGATGGGGTCCCTTGATGCCATGGAGAGCTATTGAAAGGTGCTTCTGTACTTTTCCGGCCTGGAAGTGGAGGGTGACTTGGCCTGGCTCCTGCTATGAAAAGAGAACCAGCCTCATTTTCTCAGTGCCCCAGAGATCTGGGACAGTATTTCTAAACTGGAATCACCCCTCATTGGCTTGCAGATGCCCTGAGCAGTATATATCTAGTGCTGCCATCTGTGTCCTCACAGCAACACTTGGCAGCAGCTTGTACACACATGGAGAGCTAATACCCAAGGCTTAACTCGAGCTGATGACCAGTATGGAAGCTGGGTAACTGGCCCTGAAATGTTTCCCAATCAGTAAGTCCACAGGGAATTGTTTAGTTTTTATGTTTTATTGGAATTTGGCTTGCTTGGCATAGCTTAAATTGCCTTTTCTTTTTTTCTTTCTACTTTATTTTTTAGGACTTGTTCTAAATGTAGAAAACAAGTCCAAAAGACGCTCCCACTGACTGTTACCTTTGCCCCAGGTCACCACAAACTTTTATGCTCACATTTTATTAAATAAAGCAGGTGCTCCCTGAAATCTCTGAGACCTTTTTGAGGCATTTGAAGCAGAATATAAAGAGTAGTCTCATCTCCTTCCTTAAACTTCCTTGTGGTTGGGATGTTCCAATTGTGTCATAGATTTTTTTATTACTGATGTGCTCTTCTGTTTTTAAATGTGAACTTGTGTGCAAATGTGCAGATTCAATGTTCCTGTTACAGATTGAATAAATTTTTATTTTGAAGATAAAAAAGAAAGTAAAGCATAAGCAAAACAAAACAAAACAAGTGGGACTACTTAAAACTAAAAAGCTTCTGCCCAGCAAAAGGAATAATCAACAAAGTGAAAAATATAACCTACAGAAAGGGAAAAATATTTGCAAACCATATATCTGATAAGAGGTATATTAGGAAAAAAAAAGAAAATAGGATTTTTAAAATGTGACCCTCTTTCTTTTCCAAGACTGATTTCAGACAACTTCATTGACCCTTTTATACTTACCTCTTTCTTAAAAAGCAATATGTTTGAGTCTGAATAGGTTGTGAACTCAAGGTTGTTATCCAATATATTAGCACTTATACACCTAGCACTTAGCATATCTCATGGTAAGAGTAGGCACCGATAATTATTGAATGAGAAAGTCATTAAAAATATATGACACAATTCCAAATCGATAAAACTTCTGCAAAACAACTGTTCTGTTCTTTTTTAAAAAAATACCAGTGATATGAAACACAAAGTTGAAGAACTTTTATAGATGAAAGGAGACTAATTAGTCATGCCAACAGTTAATGAAAAAATTGTTCATGATATTTTTCAAAACAGGCAGTCTTTATCAGGGGGACTATAGCAATAGATATGTAAACTCTACTGCAATGGGGTTTTCCATTAGGGGAGAGAGATTGGGCTCAACTCTAAATAGAACAAGGAAAAGTGGGAATTTATAGCCAAGGAATAGGTTGGTGGGGGGATGTCAGTGGATAAGAGATTACTAAGTGGAAACATCAAGGGTAAAGAGGGATTCTGGTTAAACTGACTTAAGAATATTCCTGCTGTATTCAGGCCAGTGTGACCAGACATCAACTTGGGGCAGAAGAAGATGAGCAAGGTGGTCAGATATGAGATCCGTGTACTAATCCTTAGAACCTGTGAATGTTACCTTACATGACAAAGTGGACTTTTGCAGTTGTGATTAAGTTAAGGATCTTGAAATGGGGAGATTATCTTGGATTACCTGCATGGGCTCTAAAAGCAGTCACATGTGTTTTGTTTTGTTTTTTAAATGAGAGGCAGAAGAAGATAACCAAAGAAGACAGAAGGCAATGTGATGATGATGGTGATGGCAGAAGGAGAGATTTGAAGATAGTATGCAACTGGCTTTGAAAATGGAGGAAGGGGCCCAAGGAAGGGAGCTCTAGAAACTGGAAAATACAAAGAAACCTGTTCTCCCCTAGAGTGTCCCTAAGGAATGCAGCCCTGCTCACACATTTATGCTCAGTGGAACTGATTTCAGACTTCTGGCCTCCAGGACTGTAAGGGAATGTGTGTTCCTTTAAGCCAGTAAGTTTGTGGTAATTTGTTACAGTAGCTATAGGAACCTAATACAATGTGTCAAAAGCTTCTGAGGGTTTACCTCAAACTAAGATGAAGCAGTAACTCAAGAAGTTCCTCAAGAGGTAATTGGATTAGTCAATATAAAATTCAATGAAGGGCGGCATTGCCAAGGAGCAGTTCAGAGGAATGGATGGATGGGGAAGAGTGACTGCAGTGAGTTGAAGATAGGATTGTTGTAGAAGAAGTGGGGACAGTTATGCACTGTAGGGCAACAGAGATATGTGGCAATCACTGTAGCATAAAATGGTTTTGCTTTACCTTAGGTGTGAGAAACAAAAGCGTATGCATAGAAGATAGAATAATTCAGTAGTGGTGACAAAAGGAGTATTAATGAAAAAAGATGGACAATTACCTAAGCCAATTCTTTGAGATAATAGAAAGGCATAGGGTCTGTAACAGAGGTGAAGATGAAAATAGGAACAGGACTATTCGTCTATTTTAACCAGGGGCATCAGAAAATTCATGTGCAAGATCCAGGTGAGTTGTTCAATCACTTTTGTTTTCTCCATGATTAACAATCAAGGTCATTACAATGCGGAGGGGGGATACATACTAGTGATTGTGCAGAGAGTTTTAAGGGACAAAGGAGAGAGAAAGGTAAATAATGTTTTCAAGTTCATGGAATTAAAGTGAAACAATCCAGTCAGGTTTTAAGATTCTGTGAGCCTTTCTCAGCTCCTTGGGTATAGCTGGGAAGTATGCAGACAGTTTAACAAGGCTTTGAGTTGTTCCACCTTGACTAAAGTGGAGTAACATAAGAGCAAAATCATTGACTGTCTGCAGGAGAGAGCTTCTAATGCTAGGCAAGCAGGGTAAGAAGAGAGGATGAACATGAGTGCATCACAGAGAGTAAGAAAAGTGTTAATGTTTGTGGTTGGTTGAATTAATTTTAGTCTCCATGAGGTTGAAGGCCGTTGATGCAGAGACATTAGATGGAGTGAGCTGTAAGGGTGAGAGGTGGTGTTGATGGTGAAGAGAGAAGAGGATGCAAGAAATGAAGGTCATAATTTCCTCATGCCCCAAGACCTCACTCTGGTCACAGGCTGATATCTGACCCTGGTCATACACTAATCTGTAGTCCTGTTGCAGTTGTCCTCACAGTAAGCCAGAAAGCTCTATTAGTCACCTGTGCATATTATGGTGGGTAAACAGGTATGCATCCCTAGGGCAGGAATTGTGTGTGTTAAATAAGTTGTTATATCTCCAGTGCTGTCTTAGTCCATTGGGGCTGCTAAAACAAAAATACTATAGACTGGGTGGCTAAAACAAGAAAAAAAAATTTCTCACAGTTCCAGAGGATGGAAAGTACAAGATCAAGGCACCAGCAGTTTTGGTTTCTGGTGAAGACCGCACTTCCTGGTTCAAATATGACTGTCTTCTCTCTGTGTCCTCACATGATGGAAGGGATAAGAGAGCTCTCTGGGGTCTCTCTCTTTTTTTTTTTTAACATCTTTATTGGGGTATAATTGCTTTACAATGGTGTGTTAGTTTCTGCTTTATAAAAAAGTGAATCAGTTATACATATACATATGTTCCCATATCTCTTCCCTCTTGCATCTCCCTCCCTCCCACCCTCCCTATCCCACCCCTCCAGGCTGACACAAAGCACCAAGCCAATCTCCCTGTGCCATGCAGCTGCTTCCAACTAGCTATCTACCTTACTACGTTTGTTAGTGTGTATATGTCCATGACTCTCTCTCGCCCTGTCACAGCTCACCCTCCCCCCTCCCCATAACCTCAAGTCCATTCTCTAGGAGGTCTGCATCTTTATTCCTGCCTTACCCCTAGGTTCTTCATGACATTTTTTTTTTCTTAAATTCCATATATATGTGTTAGCATACGGTATTTGTCTTTTTCTTTCTGACTTACTTCACTCTGTATGACAGACTCTAGGTCTATCCACCTCATTACAAATAGCTCAATTTCGTTTCTTTTTATGGCTGAGTAATATTCCATTGTATATATGTGCCACATCTTCTTTATCCATTCATCCGATGATGGGCACTTAGGTTCTTTCCATCTCCGGGCTATTGTAAATAGAGCTGCAATGAACATTTTGGTACATGACTCTTTTTGAATTTCGGTTTTCTCAGGGTATATGCCCAGTAGTGGGATTGCTGGGTCATATGGTAGTTCTATTTGTAGCTTTTTAAGGAACCTCCATACTGTTCTCCATAGTGGCTGAACCAATTCACATTCCCACCAGCAGTGCAAGAGTGTTCCCTTTTCTCCACACCCTCTCCAGCATTTATTGTTTCTAGATTTTTTGATGATGGCCAATCTGACTGGTGTGAGATGATATCTCATTGTAGTTTTGATTTGCATTTCTCTAATGATTAATGATGTTGAGCATTCTTTCATGTGTTTGTTGGCAGTCTGTATATCTTCTTTGGAGAAATGTCTATTGAGGTCTTCTGCCCATTTTTGGATTGGGTTGTTTGTTTTCTTGTTACTGAGCTGCATGAGCTGCTTGTAAATTTTGGAGATTAATCCTTTGTCGGTTGCTTCATTTGCAAATATTTTCTCCCATTCTGAGGGTTGTCTTTTGGCCTTGTTTATGGTTTCCTTTGCTGTGCAAAAGCTTTGAAGTTTCATTGGGTCCCATTTGTTTATTTTTGTTTTTATTTCCATTAATCTAGGAGGTGGGTCAGAAAGGATCTTGCTGTGATTTATGTCATAGAGTGTTCTGCCTATGTTTTCCTCTAAGAGTTTGATAGTTTCTGGCCTTATATTTAGGTCTTTAATCCATTTTGAGCTTATTTTTGTGTATGGTGTTAGGGAGTGATCTAATCTCATACTTTTACATGTACCTGTCCAGTTTTCCCAGCACCACTTATTGAAGAGGCTGTCCTTTCTCCACTGTACATTCCTGCCACCTTTATCAAAGATAAGGTGTCCATATGTGCATGGGTTTATCTCTGGGCTTTCTATCCTGTTCCATTGATCTATCTTTCTGTTTTTGTGCCAGTACCATACCGTCTTGATAACTGTTGCTTTGTAGTATAGTCTGAAGTCAGGGAGCCTGATTCCTCCAGTTCCTTTTTTCGTTCTCAAGATTGCTTTGGCTATTCGGGCTCTTTTGTGTTTCCATACAAATTGCAAAATTTTTTGTTCTAGTTCTGTGAAAATGCCAGTGGTAGTTTGATAGGGATTGCATTGAATCTATAGATTGCTTTGGGTAGTAGAGTCATTTTCACAATGTTGATTCTTCCAATCCAAGAACATGGTATATCTCTCCATCTATTTGTATCATCTTTAATTTCTTTCATCAGTGTCTTATAATTTTCTGTATACAGGTCTTTTGTCTCCTTAGGTAGGTTTATTCCTAGATATTTTATTCTTTTTGTTGCAATGGTAAATGGGAGTGTTTTCTTGATTTCACTTTCAGATTTTTCATCATTAGTATATAGGAATGCCAGAGATTTCTGTGCATTAATTTTGTATCCTGCCACTTTACCAAATTCATTGATTAGCTCTAGTAGTTTTCTGGTAGCATCTTTAGGATTCTCTATGTATAGGATCATGTCATCTGCAAACAGTGACAGCTTTACTTCTTCTTTTCCAATTTGGATTCCTTTTATTTCCTTTTCTTCTCTGATTGCTGTGGCTAAAACTTCCAAAACTATGTTGAATAAGAGTGGTGAGAGTGGGCAACCTTGTCTTGTTCCTGATCTTAGTGGAAATGCTTTCAGTTTTTCACCGTTGAGGATGATGTTTGCTGTGGGCTTGTCATATATGGCCTTTATTTGGGGTCTCTTTTATAAGAGCACTAATCACATCCATGAGAGCTCCACCTTCATGACCTAATCACATTCCAAAGGCCCCACCTCCCAATACTATCATATTTCAGGTTAGGATTTGAATTTGGGGGAACACAAACATTTAGCCTGTAACAGATGCCTAGTATGATGCTCGGCAAATATAGTGATAAAAGAGTCAGCAACAGTAGTGGTAGCAAAAGCTCCCCAGTGGCAAGCCTGATGTTAAGTGCTTTCCATTTGTGATCTTACTTAACTATCAGTAGCCCCATTTTCCAGACTGGGGAGTTCAGATTGAATGTCAGAGAGCTGATAGACGGAGAAGCTGGGATTCTGCCAAATATAGCTCAGAATTCATGTCTTTGACAAATGCACTGATAAATAACTGAAAAGCACATGCATCTGGGAGCAGTCTCTGGTCCAGAGTTCCTTCTGACAAGCAACACAGTTCTTCATGTGGAACGCTTTCAAGACGCACTTGTTGAAATCTCTACAAAACCACCGTATAAATCCATTTCATATACTGAGGAACTACTTTTGTGTCAGGAGGAAATGAGAAAAATACTTTTATCAATTTTTTGAGGTAGAAGTATGCTGGTTTCTTTTTTATACATTGAGGTGAAATTTATGAAAAATAAAATTAACCATTTTTAAGTGAAAAATTTAGTGGTATTTAGTACATTCACAAGTGTCCTGCAACCACCAGCTCTATCAAGCCCATAACCATATTTATCACCCCAAAAGGAAACCCCTACCCATTAAGTAGTCACTCCCTATTTCCTCCTTCTTCAAACCCCTGGTAACCACTAATCTGCCTTTTATCTCCATGGATTTGCCTACTCTGGATAGTTCATATAAATAGACTCATACAATATGTGGCTTTTTTTGTCTGACTTCTTTCATTTAAGGTAATGTTTTTAGGTTCATTCACCTTGTAGCATGTACCAGTACATCATTCCCTTCATGATTAAATGATGACTTTATGAATCTACCACATTTGTTTATCCATTCATCCATTGATGGACCTTTGAGTTGTTTACATCTTTTGTTTATTGTGAACAGTGCTACTCTGAACATTCATGTTCAAGTATTTGTTTGAGAACTTATTTGCAACACTTTTGAGTATAGACCTAAGAGTGGAAGAGCCTGGTCATATGGTAATTCCTTATTTGAGTTTGTGAGGAACCTCTAAATGTTCTCCACAATGGCTGCACCATTTGACATTCCCACCAGCAATATAATAGCGTCTCACTTATTTCACATCCTCACCAACAATATTTTCCCCTTCCTCCCATTCTCCCTTCCTTCCTTCATTCCTTTTTCTTTTCTCCTGTCTTTCTTCCTTCTTCTTTCTTCCCTCATTCCTTTTTCCTTTCCCCCTCCCTCTCCCTCTCTTTCCCCGTCTCCCTCCCCTACCCCCTCCCTGATTATAGCAATATTAGAGAGTGTGAAGTCATATCTCATGATTTTAATTTACATTTCCCTAATGACTAAGAATTTTGATCTTCGCCTGTGCTGTGTATCTTCTTTGGGGAAATGTGTATTCTAGCCCTTTGAAGATTTTGGCACAGGAGCAGTTTGCCTTTTAGGTCTTGAGTTGTTGTAAGAGTTGTTTATATATTATGACTACTAGACACTAGACTAGACACTATGTCTAGTGTCATCAGATATTTGATTATCAAATATTTCCAAATATATGATTTTCAAATATTTTCTCCCAATGTTGGCTACCTTTTTTTACTTTCTTGATAATGTTTTTTTGGAGTGCAAAATTTTTAGTTTGATAAAGTACAATTTATCTATTTTTTTCTTTGGTTTCTCATGCTTGTTTAAGAAGCCTTTGTCAAATCTAAGGCCATGAAGATTTTTGTTTCCTTCTAAGCATTTTTACAATAGCTTTTATGTTTAGGTTTTAGTTCCTTTTCTAGTTAATTTCTTATGTGGTATGAGGTAGGGGCCCAGTTTCATTCTTTTGCATGTATATGTTCATTATCACTTGTTGAAAAGACTATTCTTTCCCCATTTAATGTTCTTGACACTACTGTTGTAAGTCAACTGACCATTCATGTATGGGTTCCTTTCAGACTCCAGAGAATCAGGACTCCGAATTCTATTCCTTTGGTCTACATGTTTAGCCATATGCCAGTGCAACACTGTTTTTTTTCTTTTGTACCATACTGTTTTGATTGCTGTAGCTTTACAGTAAGTTTTGAAATTGAGAAGTGTGAGTTCCCCAACTTTGTTCTTTTCCAAGATTATTTTAGCTATTCTGAGCCCCTTGAAATTCCATATGAATTTGAAGATCTCCTCTTACAGTTCTGGAAAGAAAAGGCCATTGGGAATTTGATAGTGTTTGCATTGAACTGTAGATCAATGGATAGTGTTGACATTTTAACAATTTAAGTCACCCAGCCCGTGAAATGAGATGTCTTTCCATTTTTTAACGTCTTTACTTCTTCTCAGCAATGTTTTTAGTTTTCAATGCACAAGTCTTACACATCCTTGGTTAAATTTACTCCTGGGTGTTCTATTGGATGCTATGGAAATATTTTCTTAATTTCCTTCTTGAATTGTTCATTGCAGGTGTATAAAAACACAACTGATTTTTGTGTGTTGGTTTTGTCCCTCACAACTTTGCTGAAGCTGTTTATTTGTTCTAGTAGCTTTCTTGTGGATTCTTTGGGGTTTTCTATAATATAGGATCATGTCATCATCCAATTTAGATAACTTTCATTTCTTTTTCTTGTCTAATTTCTCTTGCTAGAACTTCCACTATGGTGTTAAATAGCAGAGGTGGAAATGAGCTTGTTTCTGATCTTTAAGGAGAAAAGTTTTGGGTCTTTCATCATTGCATATGATGGTAGTTGTATGCTTGTTGTAAATGTTCTTAATCATGTTGAGGATATTCCCCCCTATTCCCAGTTTTCTGAGTATTCCTATCATGAAAGGGTGCTGGATTTTGTGAAATGACTTTGTGTGTGTGTGTGTGTGTGTGTGCGTGTGCATGTGCGTGTGTGTCAGTTCAGATGGTCATGTACTTTCCCCTTTTTTTCCATTAATGTGGTGCATTACCTTGATTGATTTTCTTTTGTTGAACCACCCTTGCAATCTTGGGATAAATGTCAATTGCTAATGGTTCATGATCGTTTTAATAGCTATTGGATTTGATTAACTTGTATTTTGTTGAGGATTTTTGTATCTGTATTCATAAAGGGTATTTTTCTGTAGCTTACTTGAAATATTTTTGTCTGGTTTTGGTTTCAGGTAATGCTGGCCTCATGGAATATGTTGGGAAGCATTCCTCTCGTCTTCTATTCTTGGGAAGAATTTGAAAAGAATTGGTGTTAATTCTTCTTTAAATATTTGGTAGACTTCACCAGGGAACATCAGGTCATGGACATTTTTGGTTGGGAAGATTTTAATTACTGAATTATTCTCTCTACTTTTATAGGTCTGTTAAATTTTTCTATATCATTGGTAACTTTTTTTATAGTAATCTTTCCATTTCATCTAGTTTGGCCAAATTGTTAGCATATAATTTTCATAATATTATAATCTTTTTTATTTTGCTAAAATCTGTTATAATGTCACCTCTTTTCATTTCTACTTTTAATTATTTACTTTTTTTTAACATCTTTATTAGAGTATAATTGCTTTACAATGGTGTGTTAGTTTCTGCTTTATAACAAAGTGAATCAGTTATACATATACATATGTCCCCACATCTCTTCCCTCTTGCATCTTCCTCCCTCCCACCCTCCCTATCCCAACACCCTATGTGGTCACAAAGCACCGAGCTGATCTACCTGTGCTATGCAGCTGCTTCCCACTAGCTATCTATTTTATGTTTGGTAGTGTATATATGTCCATGCCACTCTCTCACTTTGTCCCAGCTTACCTTTCCCCCTCCCGTATCCTCAAGTCCATTCTTTAGTAGGTCTGCATAAAGATTAATTATTTACTTCTGATCTTTCTTTTTTATTAGTCAGTCTAGGTAAATGATTGTCAGTCTGTTGATCTTTGCAAAGAACCAACTTTTGGTTTTATTGATTCTTTTATTTTTCTAATTTCTATTTCATTTATCTCCACTCTAATCATTATTATTTCCTTCCTTCTGCTAGCTTTGTGATTAGTATGCTCTTCTTTTTTCTTGTTCTGTGAGGCATAATATTAGGTGATTGATTGATACCTTTTTTAAAATAAAGAGAATATGTTCTGCTTTAAGAATCAATCAAGAAGGAATCAATAGCAGAATAACTGAGGTGGAAGAACGAATAAGTGAGCTGGAAGACAGAGTGGTGGGAATAACTGCCAAGGAGCAGAATAAAGAAAAAAGAATGAAAAGAATTGAGGACAGTCTCAGAGACATCTGGGACAACATTAAACACACTAACATTCGAATTATAGGGGTCCCAGAATAAGAAGAGACAGCGAAAGGGCCTGAGAAAATATTCGAAGAGATTATAGTTGAAAAATTCCCTAACATCAGAAAGGAAATAGTCAATCAAGTCCCGGAAACACAGAGGCTACCATACAAGATAAACTGAGGAGAAACATGCTGAGACACACATTAATCAAACTAACAAAAATTAAATACAAGGAAAAGATATTAAAAGCAGCAAGTGAAAACCAACAAATAAACTACAAGGGAAATCCCTTAAGGTTATCAGCTGATTTTTCAGCAGAAACTCTGCAGGCCTGAAGGGAATGGCAGGATATATTTAAAGTGATGAAAGAGAAAAACATAAAATCAGGATTACTCTACCAGGGAGGATCTCATTCAGTTTCAATGGAGAAATCAAAAGCTTTACAGAGAAGCAAAAACTAAGAGAATTCAGCATCACCAAACCAGCTTTACAACAAATGCTAAAGGAACTTCTCTAGGTGAGAAACACAAGAAAAGAACAATACCTACCAGAACAAACCAAAAACAACTAAGAAAATGGTAATAGGAACATACATATCAATAAGTACCTTAAATGTAAATGGATTAAATGTTCCAACTAAAAGACACAGACTAGCTGAATGGTTACAAAAACAAGACCCATATATATGCTGTCTACAAGAAACCACTTCTGACTTAAGTACAAGTACAGACTGAAAGTAAGGAGATAGAAGAAGATATTCCATGCAAATGGAAATCAAAAGAAATCTAGAGTAGCAATACATATATCAGACAAGATAGAGTTTAAAATAAAGACTATTACAAGAGACAAAAAAGGACACTACATAATGACCAAGGGATCAATGAAAGAAGAAGATATAATAGTTGAAAATATTGATGAACCCAACATAGGAGTACCTCAATACATAAAGTAAATGCTAACAGCCATAAAAGGGGAAATCAACCATAAGAAAATAATAGTGGGCTATTTTTAACACCCCACATAGACCAATGGATAGATAATCCAGACAGAAAATAAATAAGGAAGCAAAAGCTTTAAATAACACAATAGACTAAATAAACTTAATTGATATATTTATAGAACATTACAACTGAAAGCAACAGAATACACGTTCTTCTCAAGTGCTCACGGAATATTCTCCAAGATACATCATATCTTGGGTCAAAATTCAAGCCTTGGTAAATTTAAGAAAATTGAAACCATATCAAACATCTTTTCCAAACACATTGCTATGAGATTAGAAGTCAATTACAGGAAAAAAACCTGTAAAAAAAATACAATCACATGGAGGCTAAACAATAAGCTACTAAATAACCAAGAGATCACTGAAGAAATCAAAGAGGAAATGGAAAAAATACCTAGAAACAAATGAAAAAGATAAAACCCAACACCTATGGGATGCAGCAAATGGAGTTCTAACAGGGAAGTTTATAGTAATAGAATCCCACCACAAGAAACAAGAAAAATCTCAAATAAACAACCTAAATGTACACCTAAAGCAACTAGAGAAAGAAAAACAAACAAAACCCCAAGTTAGTAGAAGGAAAGAAATCATAGAGATAAGAGCAGAAATAAATGAAATAGAAATGAAGAAAACAATAGCTAAGATCAATAACACTAAAAGCTGATTCTTTGAGAAGATAAACAAAATTGAAAAACCTTTAGCCAGACTCATCAAGAAAAAAATGGAGAGGACTCAAATCAATACAATTAGAAATGAAAAAGGAGAAGTGACAAAGGAAACCACAGAAATACAAAGGATCATGAGACTAGTACAAGCAACTATATGCCAATAAACAGGAAAACCTGGAAGAAATGGACAATTTCTTAGAAAAGTACAACCTTCCAACACTGAACCATGAAGAAAGAGAAAATATGAACTGACCAATCACAAGTACTGAAATTGAAACTGTGACTACAAACACACAAACTGTGATTCCAACAAATGAAAGTCCAGGACCAGATGGCTTCACAGGAGAATTGTACCAAATATTTAGAGAACAGCTAACAGCTATTCTTCTCAAACTCTTCCAAAAATATGGCAGAGGGTGGAATACTCCCAAGATCATTCTATGAGGCTACCATGAGCCTGATACCAAAACCAGATAAAGATATCACAAAATAACGAAAATGACAGACCAATATCACTGATGAAGATAGACACAAAAGTCACTAACAACATACTAGCAAACCGAATCCAACAACAAATTAAAAGATCATACTCCATGATCAAGTGGGATTTATCCCAGGAATACAGGGATTCTGTAATATAAACAAATCAATCAATGAGATACACCATATTAATAAACTGAAGTAAAAAAATAATGATCTTCTTAATAGATGCAGTAAAACCTTTTGACAAAATTCAACATCATTTATGACAAAACTCTCCAGAAAGCAGGTATAGAGGGAACCTACCTCAACATATGAAAGGCCATATATGACAAACTCACAGCAAACGTTATTCTCAATGGTGAAAAACTGACAGTATTTCCTCTAAGATCATAAAGAAGACAAGGATGTGCACTCTTGCCACTATTATTCAACATAATTTTGGAAGTCCTAGCCACAGCAATCAGAGAAGAGAAAGAAATAAAAGGAATCCAAATTGGAAAAGAAGTAAACCTGTCACTGTTTGCAGATGACATGATACTATACATAGAAACCTTAAAGATGCCACCAGAAAACTACTAGAGCTTATCAATGAATTTAGTAAAGTTGTAGCATACAAAGCTAATACACAGTAATCTCTTGCATTCCTATACACTAACAATGAAAAATCAGAAAAAATTAAGGAAACAATCCCATTTACCATTGTAACAAAAAGAATAGAATACCTAGGAATAAACCTACCTAAAGGGGCAAAGAACCTGTACTCACAAAACTATAAGATACTGATGAAAGAAATCAAAGGTGACACAAACAGACTGAGAGATACAACATGCTGTTGGATTAGAAGAATCAATATTGTGAAAATAATTATTACTACCCAAAGCAATATACAGATTCAATGCAATCCCTATCAAACTACCAATGGCATTTTTCACAGAACTAGAATAAAAAAAATCATAATTTGTATGGAAACACAAAAGACCCGAACAACAAAAGAAATCTTGAGAAAGAAAAACAGAGCTGGAGGAATCAGACTCTCTGACTTCAGACTATACGACAAAGCTACAGTAATCAAGACAGTATGGTACTGGCACAAAAACAGAAATATAGATCAGTGAAACAGGGTAGAAATCCCAGAGATAAACCCATACACCTATGGTCACCTAATCTATGACAAAGGAAACAAAAATATACAGGGGAGAAGAGATAGCCTCTTCAATAAGTGGTGCTGGGGAAACTGGACAGCTACATGTAAAAGAAAGAAATTAGAACATTCTGTAATACGATACACAAAAACTAAACTCAAAATGGATTCAAGACCTAAATGTAAGGCCAGACACTATGAAACTCTTAGAGAAAAACCCAGGCAGAACACTCTCTGACATAAGTTGCAGCAAGATCTTTTTTGACCCAATTAAACTTTTTTGACCTAATTAAGCTTAAAAATTTTGCACACCAAAGGAAACCATAAACAAGATGAAAAGACGACCCTCAGAATGGGAAAAAATATTTTCAAATGAAGCAACTGCCAAGGGATGAATCTCCAAAACATACAAACAGCTCATGCAGCAGCTCAACATGAAAAAAACAAGCAAGCCAATCAAAAAATGGGCAGAAGACCTAAATAGACATTTCTCCAAAGAAGACATAAAAATGGCCAAAAAGCACATGAAAAGATGCTCAACATCACTAATTATTAGAGAAATACAAACCAAAACTACAATGAGGTATTACCTCACACTGGTCAGAATGGCCATCATTAAAAATTCTACAAACAATAAATGTTGGAAAGGGTGTGGAAAAAAGGGAACCCTCCTACACAGTTGGTGGGAAAGTAAATTGATACAGCCACTGTTGAGAACATTATGGAAGTTCCCTAGAAAACTAAAAATAGAATTACCATATGACCCAGAAATCCCACTACTGGGCATATACCTAGAGAAAACCATAATTCAAGAGACTCCCAGGAACAGTACAAGTACAACAGTACAATTTGTTGAGAGGTGGAGGGATCTAGAGACTGTCATACAGAGTGAAGTAAGGAAGAGAAAAACAAATACTGTATGCTAACATATATATATGGAATCTAAAAAAAAATGGTTCTGAAGAACCTAGGGGCAGGATAGGAATAAAGACACAGACATAGAAAATGGACTTGAGGACACAGGGAGGGGGAAGGGTAAGCAGGGATGAAGTGAGAGAGTGGCATTTAAATATATACACTACCAAATGTAAAGTAGATAGCAAGTGGGAAGCAGCCACATAGCACAGGGAGATCAGATCTATGCTTTGTGACCACCTAGAGGGGTCTGATAGGGTGGGTGGGAGGGAGACACAAGAGGGAGGAGATATGCAGATGTGTATATATATATATATATATATATTATATATATATATATACGTATAGCTGATTCACTTTGTTATACAGCAGCAACTAACACAACAATGTAAAGCAATTATACTCCGATAAAGATGTTTAAAAAAAAAGAAGACATAAGCACCCCAATGTTCATAGTAACACTATTTACAATAGCCAGGACATGGAAGCATCCTAAATGTCCATTAACAGAGGAATAGATAAAGATGTCGTACATATATACAATGGAATATTACACAGCCATGGAAAAGGAATGAAATTCGGTCATTCACTGAGACATGGATGGACCTAGAGAGCGTCTTAGAGTGAAGTAAGTCAGAAAGAGAAAAACAAACATCCTATATTAACACATATGTGTGGAATCTAGAAAAATGGTATAGATGTCCTTATTTACAAAGCAGAATTAGAGACACAGATGTAAAGAAATGTATGGATACCAAGGGGGCGAGGGGTGGGGTTGGAGAAATTGGGAGATTTTTGTTGATACCTATATTATGTATAAAATAGACAACTGATGGGAACATACTGTATAGCCCAGGGAACTCTACTTAATGCACTGTGGTGACCTAAATGGGAAGGAAATTCAAAAAATAGGGGATATATGTATATGTATAGCTGATTCACTTTGCTGTGTAGTAGAAACAAACACAACATTTTACAGCAAGTATGCTCCAATAAATATTAATTCAAAAAATTTAAGTGATTACTGAAGAAATCACTTCTGCCATTTTGCTTCTTGCTTTCTATATATCTGATATCTTTGCCATTTGTTAATTCCTGTAGTGCAGTGCTCTTTTTGTTTGATTGATTTTTCTTCTTTTTTACCATTTTATTCTGCTCTTATTTTCTTTCTGGATTTATTTTAGTTATTCGTGGTTCCCATGATGATGACATTTAGCATCCTAAATTGGTAACAATCTTGTACACAAAATTCTTCCCCTGTATATCTCCACCCTCCTTATGTTGTTCTTGTCCTAAATTACATCGTTCTATATTTTGTATCCATTATTATGAATTCATAATTATTGTGTTTTGCACTTGTCTTTTAAATCATATGGGAATCAAAAAGTGATCTTACAAACCAAAAGCAGAATGATTCATGCTTTTGTATTTACCTATGTAATTACCTTTAGAGGAGTTCCTTTTTTCTTCATATGGCTTCAGTTCATTGTCCACTATCCTTTCATTTCACCTGAAGCACACCCTTTAGCATTTCTTTTAGGGCAGTTCTACAAGTAATCAACTCCTTCAGATTAGTTTATTTGGGAATGCCTTAATTTCTTCTCCATTTTTTGAGAAAATTTTGCCAGATATAGAATTCTTGATTAACAGGTTTTTTTCCAGCACTTTAAATATGTCATTTCATGGTACAGAATAGTACTGGCAGAAAAACAGAAATATAGATCAATGGAACAGGATAAAAGCCCAGAAATAAAACCATATACTTATGGTCAATTAATCTACAACAAAGGAGGAAAGAATATAAAATGGAGAAAAGACAGTAACTTCAGTAAGTGGTGCTGGGAAAACTGGATAGCTACATGTAAAAGAATGAAATTAGAACATTCACTAACACCATACACAAAAATAAACTCAAAATAAATTAAAGATCTAATTTTAAGACCAGGTATTATAAAAATCCTAGAGGAAATCATAGGCAGAAAACTCCTTGACATAAATTACAGCAATATCATTTTGGATATGTCTCCTAGAGTAATGGAAATAAAAACATAAAAATGGGACCCAATTAAAATTAAAAGGTTTTGCACAGCAAGGGAGACCATCAACAAAACAAAAAGACAACCTACAGAATGGGAGAAAATATTTGAAAATAATGTGACTGACAAGGGATTAAGCTCCAAAATATACAAACAGCTCATACAGCTCAATATCAAAAAAAAAAAAAACAACCCAATCAAAAAATGAGCAGAGGAACTAAATAGATATTTCTCCAAGGAGAACATACAGATGACCAAATATCACATGAAAAGATGCTCAACACCACTAATTTTTAGAGAAATGCAAATCAAAAATACAAGTTATCACCTCACACTGGCCATCATCAAAAAGTCTACAAACAATAAATGCTGGAGAGGGTGTGACGAAAAAGGAACCCTCCTACACTGTTGGTGGTACTGTAAGGTGGTACAGCCACTATGCATAACAGTATGGAGTTTCCTTTAAAAACTAAAAGTGGAGCCACCATATGATCTTGCAATTGCGCTCCTGGTCATATATCTGGAGTAAACTACAATTCGTAAAGATGAACACTCCAGTGTTCATAGCAGCACTATTTAAGATAGCCAAGACATGGAAGCAACCTAAGTGTCCATTGACAGATGAGTGGATAAAGAAGATGTGGTATTACTCAGCCAAAAGAAATAAAAAAAGGAATGAAATAATGCCATTTGAAGCAACATGGATGGATAGACCTGGAGATTACCATAACTAAGTGAAGTAAGCCAGAGAGAGAAAGGCAAATTTCATATGATATCACTTATATGTGCAATCTAAAATATACCAATGAACTTATTTACAAAACAGAAATAGACTCACAAACATGGAAAATAAACTTATAGTTACCAAAATGGATGGGGGAGAGTGATCAATTAAGAGTTTGGGATTAGGACTTTCCGGGTGGAGCAGTGGTTAAGAATCTGCCTGCCAGTGCATGGGACATGGGTTCAATCCCTGGTCTGGGAAGATCCCACATCTCATGGAGTAACTAAGCCCGTGTGCCACAACTACTGAGCCTGCGCTCTACAACCTGTATGCTGCAATTACTGAGCTTGTGTGCAGCAACTACTGAAGCCTGCACGCCTAGAGCCCATGCTCCACAACAAGAGAAGCCACCACAGTGAGAAGTCCACACACCACAATGAAGAGTAGCCCTTGCTCACCACAACTAGAGAGAAAGCCCGCAGACAACAATGAAGACACAATGCAGCCAAGAATAAACAAACAAACAAACAAATAAATAGTTTGAGATTAAAATATACACACTACTGTATATAAAATAGATAACCAACAAGGACCTACTGTATAGCACAAGGGGCAATACTCAATATCTTGTAGTAACCTATAATGGAAGAGAATGTTAAAAAAATATATATATATGTATGTATATATATATATATATATATATATATATATATATATATGACTGAATCGCTTTGCTGTTCACCTGAAACTAACACAACATTGTAAATCGACTATTTTTCAATTAAAAAATAAAAAAGACGCTCCAGATAACTCCATTTCCCTTCTGACATGTGAGGGTACAGCAAGAAGAGAGCTGTCTATGAATCAGAAAGCCGACCTCACCAGACACAGATCTGCTGGCACCTTGATCTTGGGCATCCCTTCCTCCAGGACTCTGAGAAATAAATTTCCATTTTTATTAAAAAAACAAATAAAAAATATACTGTGAATATGGGTGTACAAATCTCTTCAAGATCCTCTCTTCAATTATTTTATGTATATACCCAGATGTGGAATTGCTGGATAATACGGTAATTCTACTTTTACTTTTTTGAGGAACTACCATAATGTTTTGCACAGAAGTGTTATACATTTCTATGGACAGGGCACAAGGGGTCCAATTCATAAACATCATCTCCAAAACTTGTGTTTTTTTTAATGTATACTTGTGTAACATATTACATATTGTAATTGTTGCAATATATAACAATTCAGGTGAGCAATATTGTAATTAGATATTTGTATATGTTGCAAAATATTTGTCACAATGTTTGATTAGCACCTGTCATCATATGTAGTTGCAATTTTTTTTCCTGTAATGAGAACTTGTAAAATCTACTCTTCTGCTTTTTTTTGTAGCAGTTCTAATGAGTGTGAAGTTGTATCTCATTGTGAATTTGATTTGCATTTCATTAATGATTGGTGATGCTGAGCATTTTTTCATATGCTTATTGGCCATTTGTATATCTCCTTTAGAGAAATATCTATTTAAGCCCTTTGAAAGAATTATTTATATATTCTAGATACTAAGTGCTTATCAGACATATGATTTGCAAATCTGTTCTCCCAGGCTATAGGTTGCCTGTTCACTCTGTTGACTGTGTACTTTGATGTATAGAAGTTTAAATTTTTCTTTTTTATTGAAGTATAGTTAACTTATAACGTGATATTAGTTTCAGGTGTACAACATAGTGATTCACTATTAGATAGATTATAATCCATTTAAATTTATTATATTATATTTATTATATTATATTCCCTGTGCTGTACATTACATATTTGTATCATTTATATTATACATAGTAGTGTGTACTTCTTAATTGCCTTTGCCTATCTTGCTCCTCCCCCTCCCCTTCTCCTCACTGGTAACCACTAATCTGTTCTCTGTAACTGTAAGTCTGTTTCTGTTTTGTTATATTCCTTAGTTGGTTTCATTTTTTAGATTACATATATAAGTGAAAACATACAGTGTTTGTCTTTCTCTGTCTGACTAAACGTCACTAAACATAGTAAAGGTCCACTCATGTTGTTGCAAATGGCAAAAGTTCATTTTATTATGGCCAAATAATATTCCATTGTGTGTATGTATGTGTATATATACATATATATATATATAGTCACATCTTCTTTATCAGTTCATCTGTTGATGTACACTTAGGTTGCTTCCATATATTGGACATTCTAAATAATGCTGCTATGAATATTGGGGTGCATGTCTTTCAAATTATGGTTTTCATGCACTATGGATATATTCCCAAGAATGGAATTGCTGGATCATGTGGTAGTCCTATTTTTCGTTTTTTGAGGAACTGTTTTCCATAGTGGCTGCACCAATTTACATACACATCAACAGTGTACTAGGGTTCCCTTTTGTCCATATCCTTACCAATATGTGTTATTTGTTATCTTATTACAATAACCATCCTGACAGGTGTGAGGTGATATCTCTTCGTGGTTTTGCATTTCCCTGATGATTAGTAGTGTTGAGCATCTTTACACATGCCTTTTGGCAATCTGTATGTCTTCCTTGGAAAAATGTCTATTCAGGTCTTCTGCCCATTTTTAAAATAAGATTGTTGGCTTCTTTGATACTGAATTGTATGATCTCTTTGTAAAGTTTGGATATTAATCCCTTATCAGTCATATCATTTGAAAATATCTTCTCCCATTCACTAGGTTGTCTTTTTGTTTTCTTGATGGTTTCCTTTGCTGTGCAAAAGTTTTTAAATTTAATTTGGTCATTTTGTTTATTTTTGCTTTTCTTTCTGTTGCCTGAGGAGACAGATTAAAAAAAAACTTAAAACTTATGTCAGAGTGTATAGCCTATGTTTTACTTTAGAAGATTGATGGTTTCCAATGTTACATTCAGGTCTTTACACCTTTGGGGCTTATTTTGTACATAGTCTGAGAAAATGTTCTAAATTCATTCTTTGACAAGTAGCTGTCTAGTTTTTTTCTACGTTTGGTAGAGTTCATCTGTGAAGTTGTTGGAGTCTGCATTATTGTTGGGAGTTTTTGATTTATGATTCAATTTTAATACATGTAGTTGGTTTGTACAGATGATCTATTTCTTCTTGATTCAGTCTTGGAAGATTGTATGTTAATAATAATTTATCCATTTCATATAGGTTTCCAATTTGTTGGCATTTAACTATTTGTACTATATTTTTATGATTGTATTTCTGTTATATGGATTGTAATCTCTCTGTTTCATTTCACATTTTGTTTATTTGAGTCCACTTTCTTTCTTAATGAGCCTGATTAAAGTCAATTTTTTTTATCATTTCAAAAACACCACTCGTGTGTTTGTAGTTTTGTTGATTTTTCTATTGTGTGTATATATATATATATATATATATATATATATATATAGTGTGTGTGTGTGGTACGCGGGCCTCTCACCATCGTGGCCTCTCCCATTGCGGAGCACAGGCTACAGACACGCAGGCTCGGCGGCCATGGCTCACAGGCTCAGCCGCTCCATGGCACGTGGGATCCTCCTGGACCGGGGCACGAACCCGCGTCCCCTGCATCGGCAGGCGGACTCTCAACCACTGTGCCAACCAGGGAAGCCCTATTGTATATTTTTGATCTCTTACTTATTTCTGCTCTGATCTTTATTATTACATTCCTTCTGCTGACTTTGAGCTTTGTTAGTTCTTCTTTTTCTAATTCCTTTAGGTGGCTGGTTAAGTTTTTTTTTTTGAGTCTTTCTTTTTCCTGCTTCTTGAGGTAGGCCTGTGTTGCTCTTAGAACTGCATTTGCTACATCCCATTGAATTTGGAAAGTTGTGTTTTAATTTTCATTTTTCTCAAATTTTTTTCTTTTGATTTCTTTGAAGATTTCTTGGTTTTTCAGTAGCATGTTGTTTTATCTCCTGTTTGTGTTTTTCTCATTTTTCTTTCTGTAATTAATTTCTAGTTTCATACTGTTATGTTTGGAAAAATTGCTTGATATAATTTCTATCCACATAAATTTGTTGAGACTTGTTCTGCTGTCTAGTAAGTGATCTATCCTGCAGACTGTTCCATGTGCACTTAAAACAAGTGTATTCTGCTGTGTTTGGATGGAATATTATATAGATATCCAATAAGTCCAACTGTTCTAATGTGTAATGTAAGGCCACTGTTTCCTCATTATTTTCTGTCTGGATTATCTGTCCACTGATGTAAGTGGGGCTGTTAAAGTCCCCTATTATTATTATTGTTTGGGGGGGGGTCAGTGCCACGTGGCTTGCAGGATCTTAGTTCACTGACCAGGGATTAAACCCAGGCCCCAACTGTGAAAGCGGTGAATTCAAACCACTGGACCACCAGGGAATTCCCTAAAGTCCCCTATTATTATTGTATTACTGTTAATTTCTTCCTTTATGTCTGTTAATATTGGCTTTACATATTTAGGTGCCCCTATTTTAGGTATATATATGTTTACAAATCTTACATGCTCTTCTTGAACTTTTCCCTTTATGATTGTGTGATGTCCTTCTTTGTCTTTTCTCTATACACTTTGTTTAAAAATATCCATTGTCTGTTATGAGAATTGTTACTTCAGCTTTATCTTCTTTTAAAGATACAATCACTGTCTGTGTGTCTTTAGCTCTGAAGTGAGTCTCTTATAGGCAGGATATAGATGTGTCTTTTTTTATCCAATAAGCTAACCTATGTCTTTTGATTGCAGCATGAGTTTGTTGGCATTTAAAGTGATTATTGATAGGTATATACTTATTGCCATTTTGTTACTTGTTTTCTGGTTGTTTTTGTAGTTCACCTCTGTTCTTCTCTTCTTTTCTTAGTTTCTTCCCCTGTAGTTTGACAATTTTAGTTAGTGTTGTTTGTTTCCTTTTCTCTGACGTTTTTGTGTATTTGTTGTAGTTTTTTGATTTATGGTTACCATGGAACTTACATATTTCAACATCTACTTGTTTTAAACTGATAATCCTTTAGGTTCAAACACATTCTGAATGCTCTATATTTTTATCCCACACACAGTTTTTGTGTTGCTAATGTCATATTTTTATCTTCATGTCTACCCCTTGACTGTTTATTATAGTTATACTTGATTTTACAATTTATGTTTTTAACCTTCCTACTAGCTTAAGTGGTTGATACATAGCCATTACTATACATTTTCTTTTATCAGTGAGGAGTTTGCCTTCCTGTAATTTTTTATTTCTTTTTGTATCCTTCTCTTTTTCATTTAAGTAAACCCTTTAACACTTCTTGAAAGATCAGTTTAGTATTGATGAACTCTTTTAGTTTTGGCTTCTCTGGGAAACTCTGTCTTCTCTTCTTCAATTCTGAATGATAAATTTGCTGGGTAGAGTATCCTAGGTTGTAGGGGTTTTTTTTTTTTTTCTTTTAGAACTTTGAATATGTCATGACACTCCCTTCTTGCCTGCAAAGTTTCTGCTGAAAAATCAGCTGATGGCTTTATGGGGGTTCACCTGAATTTGACTTTGTTTTTCTCTTGCTGCCTTTACAATTCTCTCTTATCATAAACATTTCCCATTTTATTTATCTGTCAGTTTGAGTCTCTTGGGTTTGTATTGTTTGAGACTCTCTGTGTGTCCTGTCCCTGAATATCTGTTCCCTTTTTGGTGTGGGAGGTTTTCAGCCAAAATTTCAACAAATACATTTTTGACCTATTGTTCTTCTCTTCTCCTTCTAGAACCTATATACTGTGAATGTTAGTATGATTAATGTTGTCCCAGTGGCCCCTTAAACTATACTCATGTTTTAAATAATTGTTGGGGTTTTCTGTTGGTGATTTTGTTTTGTGTTATTTTTGTTTTGGGTTTTTTTTTTTCTGCAGTTCTGGTTAGTTGATATCCATATTTCTATCTTCCAGCTTGCTTATGTGTAAGAAGAGATACAGAAGATTGTATCAATTAATCTCTTCTTAATTCCCTTTAGTGTACTTTTCATTTCAGTTATTGCCTACTTCAGCTCTGATTGGATGCTTTTTGTAGTTAAATTTGTTAAATTTGTTAAATTTGTTAAAATTCTCACTGTGTACATCTCTTCTTATCACATTTTCAGTTAGCATTCTTAGTACTATTGCTTTGAATTCTTTTCAGGTAAGTTATTTATCTCTGTTTCATTAGGGTATTCCCCACAGGTTTTTTTTTCTTGTTTTTCAATTAGAAACATATTCTTTGGTCTTCTCATTTTGTTTAACTTTCTCTGTCTCTATGAAATTAGGTGAAACAGTTACCTATCCTGGTCTTACAATGTGTGTTCTTTTGTTGGAGCATCACTGTGCAGGTTGTGTGTATCCAGTGGCTTTGGTGGGAGAGCTGTATCTGAAGTAGGCATGGGCTGAATCTTCCCCCAGGGTGTGCTGGCAGCCAGTGCCTTGGTGGGAGCTCACACTGGAGTTTGATGGGCTAGAGAAAGGGTCATGTTCAAGCTGGGGCATCTGCTTTGCTCAATGGCTGTCACTGCCTTATTAGGATAGGGGCAGATCCTGAGGTGCTGTAGCAGAAGTCCTGAGGTACTTGGGTTTCTCCCAGATTTGATATCAGTCTCTGCTTTGGTTGGTGGCATAGCTGAGGCTTGTGACTGAAATTCTGTGGTGGTTTCACTCCCCACCTCACTCCCCACATGGTGTGCATGCCTGGGTTAGAGGCTGGGTTGGGGCTCGAGGGATCGTTGTCAGAATTTTTTAATTTTAAGGAAGTCCAATTTATCATTTTTTTTCCTTTGGTTACTCTGATTTCAGTGTCATATCCATGAAGTTTGCAAAATGCAATGTCTAAAGCTTCTCCCATATGTTTTCTTATAAACTTTCTTTCTTTATAGTTTTTGCTCTTACATTTAGGTCTTTGATCCATTTTGATTAAATTTCTGTATATCATGTAAGATGGGTTCCAAATTCATTGTTTTGCATTTAGATATTCTGTTTTCACAACACTATTTTTTCTGAAAAATCTGTCTTCTCCTCTTTTTGAAAATCATTTCACCATATATTTCAGGGTTTATTTCTGACTTCCCTATTCTATTCTATTCCATTGGTATATATGTACACTTTTATGTGCCATTACTACACTGATTTGATTACTCTAGCTTGGTAAGAAGTTTTGAATCAGGAAGCATTGAGAACCTCTAAATTTCTACTTTTTAAATTTGTTTGGGCTATTCAGACTTCCTTGTCATTCCATATGAAGTTGAGGATGGATATTTCTATTTTTTGTAAAAAATGCCATTGGGATTTTGATAGGGGTTACATTAAATCTGTAGATTTCTTTGTGTGGTATTGATATCTTTACAATATTAAGTCTTGATCCAATCCATGAACATGAGATATCTTTCCATTTATTTATGTCTTCTTTACTTTCCTCAAGCAATGTTTTGTTTTCAGTGTATCACTTTCACATTTTTTTAAGCTTATACCTAAATATTGTTTTGACATTATTGTAAATAGAATTTTCTGAATTTCCTTTATGGATTACTGTTAGTGTACAGAATATGACTGAGTTCTTTGCATATTAATTTTGTATTAATTATTTGCAACTCACCTGAATTATTTTATTTGTTCTAATTGTGTGTGCGTTTGTGTGTGTGTGTGTGTGTGTGTGTGTAATATCTAAGGTTTTCTATATATGATATCTTTTTGTCAGTGAACAGAGATAATTTTACTTCTTCGTTCCCAATTTGGATGCCTTTTTTTCCCTTTTTTCCTGCCTAATCACTCTGTCTAGGACTTCCATTGCAATCTTAAATAAAAATGGCAAGAGAAGGCATCTTTGTCTTATTCTTGATCTTAGAGAAAACATTTTTGACCTTTCACAATTGGATACAGTGTTATCTGTAGGCTTTCCAACAAGGATTTTAGTATGTTGATATAATATCCCTCTATGCCGAGAATGTTCATTGTGATTATCATGAAAATTTGTAGAATTTTATCAAGTGTTCCTCTGCATCAATTGAAATGATCATGTGGATTTTAACTTTCATTCTGTTTATGTGCTGTACCATTGATTGATTTCTCTATGTTGAACCATCTTTGCTCTGCAGGAATAAATACCACTTGGTAATGGTGTACAATCTTATTAATGTGCTGTTCAAGTCTGTTTGCTAGTACTTTGTTGAGGAGTTTTGCATCAATATTCACCAAGGATATTTGTCTGTAGTGTCTTTCTCTGGTTTTGGTATCAGGGAAAGGCTGGCCTCATGGAGTAAGTTCAGATTCATTCCTTCTTGTTTCTGAAGAGGTTTTTTTTTTTCTTTCTTGGAAGTGTTTGTGGAGGGTTTTTCTATAAATGTTTTGGACAATTCAGAAGTGAAGTAATTTGATTATGGGCTTTTTGGGGGGTAGTTTTTTAAGCTTATGTTCTTAAATTTTATTGAACTATAGTTGATTTATAATGTGTTTATTTTGCTGTATAGCAAACTGATTCAGTTGTACATACACACACACACACACACACACACACACACACATATATACATATTCTTTTATTTTTGTGTTTTTTGTGGTACACGGGCCTCTCACTGCTGTGGCCTCTCCCATTGCAGAGCACAGGCTCCGGACACACAGGCTCAGCGGCCATGGATCACGGGCCCAGCCGCTCCGTGGCATGTGGGATCTTCCCGGACGGGGGCATGAACCCATGTCCCCTGCATTGGCAGGCGGACTCTCAACAACTGCGCCACCAGGGAAGCCCATATACATATTCTTTTCACATTCTTTTCCATTATGATTTTATCACAGGACATTAAATTATAGTTTCCCATACTATACACTAGGACCTTGTTAATTATCTATCTTACATATAATAATTGGCAACTGCTAAACATAGACTCCCAATCCATCCCTCCCCCCCTACACCCCTTGGCAACCACGAGTCTATTCTCTATATATCTGTCTGTTTCTGTGTCACATGGAAAAGAAGAAGTAAAACTGTCACTCTTTGCAGATAACATGACAATATACATAGAAAATTGCATAGATGTCACCAGAGAAATACTAGAGCTAATCAATGAATTTAGTAAAGTCTCAGGATGCAAAATTAATACACAAAAATTTCTTGCATTCCTATACACTAACAATGAAAGTTCAGAATGAGAAATTAAGAAACAATCTCATTTACCATTGCAAAAAAAAGAATAAAATACCTAGGAATAAACCTACCTAAGGTGGCAAAAGGCCTATATGCAGAAAACTATAAGACACTGATGAAAGAAATCAAATACAACACAAACGTATATAGAGATATACCATGTTCTTGGATTGGAAGAATCAACATTGTGAAAATGACTATACTACCCAAAGCAATCTACAGATCCAATGCAATCCCTATCAAACTACCAATGACATTTTTCACAGAACTAGAACAAAAAATTTCACAATTTGTATGGAAACACAAAAGACCATGAATATCCAAAGCAATCTTGAGAAAGAAAAATGGAGCTGGAGGAACCAGATTCCCTGACTTCAGACTATACTACAAACCTACAGTAATCAAGACAGTATGGTTTGGGGAGGTTTTTGATTGCTGATTCAGACTATTTGTAATCAGTCTTAGTGAGTTGTGTGTTTCTAAGAATGTTTTTATTTCATCACGGTTATACAATTGGTTGGCACAAAGTTGTTTATACTACACTTTGATGACTTAAAAAAATACACAACGTGAGAATTGTGAGTTAAGTTTTATTTGGTGGAAAATGAGGACTATAGCCCAGGAGACAGCATCTCAGATAGCTCTGATAAACTGCTCCATAGAGGTGGGGGGAGGTCAGTTTTTGTGATTTTGGTGAAGGTGGAGTACATGCAATCAAGCACATATTTTTTGCATAAGGTTCTGCTACTCTTGGGAAGGCACTGCTAGTCATGAGGAGCAGACGTCAGCATAAAGGGTTTTAGTGCTTTATTATATACGAAGAGATACAAGAATTGGGCTCATTAAGTCATCTCCTGAAAACATCAAACTATCTGAAGACCTGTTCTGCCAGTTTTTTCCAGGGCACAGAGTGCCTCATTTCTGCTCTTCGCCCTGAACTTCTTTCAGGGGGTGTTGAAAGTCAGCAGCCATCAGCTCATGATTTAATCTTTGTAGAGGTAGATGGCAAGTTCCATTGGCCAGTGCCAATTGTAGTTGACATCTTTTATAACCCTCTTAATTTCTGTATAATCAGATGTAATTTGAGTCTTCTCTCCTTTTTCTTAGTAAACCTAGTTAAAATCTTGTCAAATTCGTTTATCTTTTCATAGAACCAACTTTTTGTTTGATGGATTTTCACTTATTTTTAGTTTCCCTATTTCATTTATCACTGCTGTAATATTTATTGGTTTCTTCCTGGAAAAACTTAAGTTTGCAATACATGGGCTGTTTTGAAAAGAGAGGACAAAGAGAAGCGGAGCCTGAGAGCCCTAGAGATCCAGTCAGCTCTGTGTGAAGCAGTCTCTGAGAAATGTTGCAATTCATCATACTACCTAGAGTTGCTGAGGATGGTCATGTTGAAAATTAGTATTGAAGTTACCATCAGAGGAGACTGTTAAGAGAAAAATAAACTAGAAATAAATCCACTGTAAAAGCTAAAACTATAAAATTCTTAGAAGAAAGCAAAGGGGGTAATCTTCCTGACATTTTATGTGACAATGAGTTCTTGGGTATAACAGCAACAGAATACAATAAAAGAAAAAGTAGATACATTGGATTTTATAAAAATTAAAAACTTTTGCTTATGAAAGAATACTCTAAGAAAGTTAAAAGACTCCGCAGAATAGAGAAAACATTTGTAAATTATATATCTGATAAGGAATTAATATCTAGAACTTCTAGCTAATATCTAGATTAAAGAATTCTTACAAATGAACAACAACAACAAAACACAAATAAAAAATGGGCAAACGCCTTGAATAGACTCTTCTTCAAAGAAGACATGTAGATGACCAATGAACACATGAGAAGATGCTCAACATCACTAATCATTAGGGAAATGCAAATCAAAACCACAATGAAATACTATTTTGTGCTCATTAAGATGACAATTATATCTTAAAAAATCAAAATAAAAAATGTTGGCAAGCATATGGAGAAATTGGAACCCTGAATATTGGTGGTGGGAATGTAAAATAGTTCCTCCTCTGTGGAAAATAGCTCTGTACTTCCTCAAAAAAGCTAAAACTAGAGTTACTATATAATCCATCAATTCTAATTCTAAGGCCTATACCTTAATTGAAAGCAGGGACTCAAAAAGATACTTGTACACCAATGTTCATAGTGCCATTATTCACATTTGTAGAAAGGTGGAAATAATTCAAATGTCCACCAACAGATGAATGGATAAACAAGATATGGCATATATATATATATATATATATATATATATATATATATATATATATACATACATACACACATACATACAAACAGAGATACTTGTTACCCGATGGATGAACCTTAAAACATTGTGCTCAGTTAAATAAGCAGAAACAAAAGAAAAAATGTTGTATGATTTCACTTTTTTTTTTTTTTCCTGGTAAGTGCGCCTCTCACTGTTGTGGCCTCTCCCATTGCGGAGCACAGGCTCTGGATGTGCAGGCTCAGCGGCCATGGCTCACGGGTCCAGCTGCTCCGCAGCATGTGGAATCTTCCCGGACCGGGTCACGAACCCATGTCCCCTGCATTGGCAGGCGGACTCTCAACCACTGCGCCACCAGGGAAGTCCTTTTACATTTTTATTGGTGTATAATTGCTTTACAATGGTGTGTTAGTTTCTGCTTTATAACAAAGTGAATCAGTTATACATATACATATGTTCCCATATCTCTTCCCTCTTGTATCTCCCTCCCTCCCTCCCACCCTCCCTATCCCACCCCTCTAGGTGGTCACAAAGCACCAAGCTGATCTCCCTGTGCTATGAGGCTGCTTCCCACTCGCTACCTATTTTACGTTTGGTAGTGTATATATGTCCATGCCACTCTCTCACTTTGTCACAGCTTACCCTTCCCCCTCCCCACATCCTCAAGTCCATTCTCTAGTAAGTCGGTGTCTTTATTCCCGTCTTACTCCTAGGTTCTTCATGACATTATTTTTTCTTAGATTCCATATATATGTGTTAGCATATGGTATTTGTCTTTTGCTTTCTGACTTACTTCACTGTATGACAGACTCTAGGCCCATCCACCTCATTACAAATGACTCAATTTCATTTCTTTTTATGGCTGAGTAATATTCCATTGTATATATGTGACACAGGCAGATTCACAGAGAAAGAAAGTAAGCTAGTTGTTACCAAAGTTTGGGTGGAGCAGGGAAATGGAGAGTTATTGCTTAAGTGGTATGTAGTTTTTGTTTTGGATGACAGAAAGGTTCTGTAAATGGATAGCTGTGGTGGTTGCACAACATTGTGAGTGTGCTTAATGCCATTGAATTGGATCCCTAGAAATGGTTAAAGTGGTAAAATTTATGTTATGTATATGTTACCACAAAATCTTTTTGATCTGTAGTTGTAATACAGTGTATCATAGTCAATTGAATCACAAATAAAAACCAATCCCTTTGATTTCAGCAAGTAATAATGTGGATATCTAAGTCAGAACCTTGCTGGGAAAGGGAGCAACATGTTGGTTAAAGGGAAAACTGAAAACTTCAGGCCAAAATTGTTTCTCAGTCTCTGGATGCTATTGGACCGTGAGCATGATTCTGGGCTGGATGGAAGTCACTGAATTCTTACCTGTCTGCAGTTCAGAAGTCACCTCCACTGGAGGCCTTCCCCAGATCCAGCCAGAGGGCATCATTACCTTCTCTGTGTCACCTCTGTTCCTCTGTGTACTTCCACCATTATGCTTTTCACAGTGAGCTGTTGCTTCTCTGTTTACAGGTCTGAATATGCTACTTGGAAGCTTCTGGTAGTCAGGGGTCTGACTTAATTCCTGTGCCAACCCAAGGTGTGTGTGGGTTAGGAAGGCATGGCTCAGAACATACAGCTGCCAAAGGAATAAATGGATGCATGAATGGACAGACAGACAGGTGAGCAGATAAGTGGGTAGATGAATACATGAATGAATGGAGAGATGCTTAAACATCTCTTGAACATCTCTTTTCACTGGCTTGAAAAAAGGCCAATCAATGTTTCCTTGGCTATTGCAATAACTTTTAAACATGAGACTCCAGACCATTTTCTAACCTTCCAACCCTTATTGCCACCACCTCCAGCAAAAAGAAAATTTTCTTTTAATCCAAAGAAGCAAGCAACGACTGATGCCCACAAGATTCCCCTGTCTCCCCATCACCCTGAAACAGTTGGCCTCAGATATCATGGAGAGGCCACCTGAAGACCCCAGCCAAGAGAAACATTGTGACAGATAGGGATGCTGTCTTATAAGATGAAGTGTGTGCCTGGACCAAGGGGCCACCATATGGAGCTCCTTGCACAGCCAGAATATGTGGACATGGGAACCAAGATGTGGAAAACTGGGTGGTACCTCTCACAGTTACATCCTATACCAATTAACAGAATTTCCATCCCAGGGACTGATAGTAGAAAGCGAACCCCTAAGGATTAATGTTTCTACAAGTGGCCACAGTAATGGTTCTGCTGCACTGGCGTCTGAGATCGCCACCTGTCCACTACCACTGAGGAAACAGGCAAAGAGAGCATGAAGATAGTGGCCAACTGCTTGAACCTGCTTACCAGGGGTAAAAGGATTGCTGCCTGACAGTGGGGGCAAGGAGGATTGTAGACAGAGCCCAGAGGCTCTTATGTTACCATGATTCCCAGTGGAAGAACCACAGCAACATCCAGATGGGACCACCAAGCTCCAAGACCCTCAGGAATGAGGGTGTGGGCCACTCCACCAATGAAAGACTACCAAGAAGTTGAAGTTGAATATATGGATAATTGTGGCAGATTGAAATTTTGAAAAGTTGTTACTTTTCTGATGCTTTATCAACAGGTGGAAACTATTTACTTTCCTTTGAACCTGGGTGGGCTTGTGACTGCTCAGACCAAAAGAATACCAAGGAGGTGATGTTATGGGACTATGTCATAACACGGGTAATTTCTTCCTGGTTCTCTCTTTCTCTTGGAATGCTCATTTGTGGAACAAGTCACCATGTTATGAGGATGCCTAGGACACATGGAAAGGACATATGGGTGTGGCAACTAACAGCCCTAGCACAGGTCTCAGCTGACAGCCAGCAACTACTAGCAGAAATATGATTGATTGAGACTTCAGATGATTCCAGCCTCTAGCTTTTGAACAACCCCAGCTGAATCCAAGAGGGGCAGAAGTGATCTGTACCTAAAGCACCCTGCCCACATTTCATATTTAGAAGCAAAATAAATGTCATTGCTTTAACTCACTATGATTTTGGATGGTTTGTTACACCGTAATATTAACTGTAACAGAAATTATTACTTGTATTTATGTTATTTACTGTAAATTTTATTAATCCTCTCCATTTATTTCTACTACCGGGCCCTTTCACACCCTAGTATTACATAGGCTGTGTTAAAGGTGACTCATTTTGTTGTTTAAGTACATAAGTTGTAGAATAATAAAGAGGCCTGGCACAACACTAGAAGAGGAATAGGCATCATCTGGATGTCTTATATTAATAGCTAGAGTGTATAACAGATGAAACTTGGGGCTGCATTCCTTTTAAGGAGATAGAAAGTGCTTTTCTGGTTTTGGATTGTTTCGTTTATTTGGCTATTGTGTGGAGATGAGGTATTATTGAAAATGTATATATTTTAAAGAGTATATATGGGAAGATGAGTGTATGTAGATATCAGGCAGTCAAATTGTGTACAGGCATACCTTGAAGTTATTGCAAGTTAGGTTCCAGGCTGCCTCAATAAAGTGAATATCGCTAAAACGAATCACACAAATTTTTGTTTTCTCAGTAAATAGAAAAGATGTGTTTACACTATACAGTAGTCTATTAAGTGTGCAATAGCATTATGTCTAAAAAATGTACATAACTTAATTTTAAAATCCTTTATTGCTAAAAAATGATAATCATCATCTGAGCCTTCAGTGAATCATAGATTTTTGGTTTTTGTGTTTTTGTTTGTTTTTCTGTTTTTCTTTCTGGTGGAGAGCTTGAATTATTGGCAGAATTGTCAAAATATGACACAGAGATGAAGTGAGAAAATGCTGTTTGAAAAAAAAATGGCTCCAATAGACTTACTTGACGTAGGTTTGCCACAAATATTCACTTTGGAAAACGCATTATCTGAGGACCTTCAAGGTGGCAGAGAAGTAAGACGTGGAGATCACTTTCCTCACCACAAAAACATGAAAAATACATCTACATGTGTAACAACTCCTACAAAACACCTACTGAATGTTGGCAGAAGTCCTCAGACTTCCCCAAAGGTAAGAAAATCCCCACATATCTGGCTAGGGCAAAAGAAAAAAGAAAAAACAGAGGCAGAAGAATAGGGACAGGAGCTGCACCTCTGGAAGCGAGCTGTGAAGGATGAAAAGTTTCTACACACTCAAAGCCCCTTAACTGGTGGGCAAGGGGGGTGTGAGGGAGGGAAGCTTCAGAGCCACAGAGGAGAGTGCAGCAATAGTGGGGCAGAGGGTAAAGTGGAGAGATTCCGGCACAGAGGATCAGTGCTGAGTTGCACTCACCAATCTGAGATGTTCTCTTCTCACCCACCATGCCGGGTGGTGCCTGGGAGCTGAGTCTTGGGCTCCAGAGGTAAGACCCCAGGGAGAGGAATGGGGATGGCTGCATGAAAACAGCCTGAAGGAGGCTACTGTGCCACAGATAGCTTGGAGGGAGTCCAGGAAAAACTCTCACCTGCCAAATAGCCCAGAGACCATTTTTTCTGGGTGCACAACGAGAGGGGATTCCTGCTCCGTGTGCCCACAGAAGACAGAGCACCACCTAAGCGAGCTCCAGAGACAAGTGGAAGCCATGGCTATTAGCTTGGACCCCAGAATGGGCATGAACCTCTACCATCACCACCACTGCCACCAAGAATCCTGTGTGGAAGTGCAGGTCACTACGTACACCACCCCAGCATCCTGTGAAGCATGCCACTGCCAGGGTCCCATGATCCAGGGACAACTTCCTCCAGGAGAAAACATGGCATCCCTCAGGCTGTTGCAATGTCACGCTGACCTCTGCCACTGCAGCCTCACCTCACATTCCAATTATGACTACAGTAATCCTCCCTCTCGCTGGCCTGAGTGAGCAAGAGAGCCCTAATCAGCTGCCGCTTAACCTCCTCCTGTCTGTGAAGGGAACAGATGCCTGAGGGCAGCCTACACATAAAGGCAGGGCCAAAATCAAAGCTGAACCTGAGGAGCTGTGGGAACAAAGTAGAGAAAGGGAAATTTCTCAGTGCAGCCTCAGGAGCAGCAGATTAAATGCCCAAAACGAACTTGAAAATCCCTGCATTTGAAGAATACTTGATTAGACAACCAATGTTCCCCCAAATGAGGCAGTGGACTTTAGGAGCAACTGTAGACTTGGGGTTTGCTTTCTGGGTCTGATTGGTTTCCAGTTTTATGTTTATCTTAAGTTAGATTTTAGTGCTTGTTATCATTGGTGGATTTTCTTATTGGTTAAGTTGCTCTCTTCCTGTTTTTAAAATTTTATTTATTTTTTATTTTTTTATTCTTAGTATTTTTATTTACTTTATTTTAATATTTTTATTTTTTTTCTTTTTGTGAGTGTATATGTATGTGTTTCTTCGTGTGATCTTGTCTGTTTAGGTTTGCTTTTACTGTTTTTCCTAGTGTGCTCACTATTCTTTTCTTTCTTTTTTTGGCTTGTTTGTTTGTTTCCTTTTTGTGAGCATGTGTGTGTATGTTTCTTTCTGTGATTTTGCCTGTTTAGTATTGTTATTACCATTTGGTTTTGTGTACTACTGTGTTTTTTTTCTATTTTTTCCTTCCTTTTCCTCTAAGGCATGCAGCTGTCAGGGTCTTGGTGCTCCAGCCAGGTATTAGACGTGAGCCTCCGAGGTGGAAAAGCCGATTTCAGGACATTGGACAACCAGAAATCTCCTGGCTCCACATAATATCAATCGGCGTGTGCTCTCTGAGAGATCTCTATTTCAACGCTAAGACCCAGCTCCACCCAATGGCCAGCAAGCTACAGTGCTGGAGGTCCCATGTCAAAAAACTAGCAGGACAGGAACACAGGGCCACCCATTAGCAGAGAGGCTGCCTAAAGTCATACTAAGTTCACAGACACCCCAACACACACCACCTGACATGGCCCTGCCCACCAGAAGGACAAGATTAATTGCCACCCACCAGAATGGTGTAACGAGGTGCCTCCACCCAGAACCTACACAAGCCACTGAACCAACCTCACCCACTGGGGGCAGACACCAAAAGTAACAAGAAAAACAAACCTGCATCCTGTGAAAGGGAGACCCCAAACACAGTAAGCTAAAGGAAAGGAGAAGACAGAGAAAATTGCAGCAGATGAAGCAGCAAGGTAAAAACCTAAAACACCAAACAAATGAAGAAGAAATATGCAGGCTGCCTGAAAAAGAATTCACAGTAATGATAGTAAAGATGATCCAAATTCCAGGAAATAGAATGGGGAAAATACAAGAAATGTTTAAAAAAGACCTAGAAGAACTGAAGAGCAAACACACAATGATGAACAACAGAATAAATGAAATTTAAAATACTGTAGCAGGAATCAATAGTAGAATAACTGAGGCAGAAGAATGGATAAGTGACCTTTAAGATAGAATAAGGGAAAAAATTGCCACAGCGCAGAGTAAAGGAAAAAAAAATGAAAAGAATTAAGGACAGTCTCAGAGGCCTCTGGAACAACATTAAAGGCACCAACATTCGAATTATAGGGGTCCTGGAAGAAGAAGAGAAAAAGAAAGCGTCTAAGAAAATATTTGAAGAGATTATAGTCGAAAACTTCCCTAACATGTGAAAGGAAATAGTCAATCAAGTCCAGGAAGCACAGAGAGTCCTTTACAGGAAAAATCCACGGAGAAACATGCTGAGACACATATTAATGAAATTATCCAAAATTAAATACAAAGAAAAAACATTAAAAGCAGCAAGGGAAAAACAACAAATAACACACAAGGGAATCCCCATAAGGTTAACAGCTGATGTTTCAGCAGAAACTCTGCAAGCCAGAAGGGAGTGGCAGAATATAATTAAAGTGATGAAAGGGAAAAATTTACAACCAAGACTACTCTACCCAGCAAGGATCTCATTCATATTTGACAGAAAAATTAAAACATTTACAGATAAACAAAATTAAGAGAATTCAGCACCACCAAATGAACTTTACAACAAATGCTAAAGGAACTTATCTTGGCAGAAAAGACAAGAGAATGAAAAGACCTACAAAAGCAAACATAAATCAAATAAGAAAATGTTAATAGGAACATTTATATCAAAAATTACCTTAAATGTAAATGGATTAAATGCTACAACCAAAAGACACAGAGTGGCAGAATGCATACAAAAACAAGTCCCGTATGTATGCTGTCTACAAGAGATCCATTGCAGATCTAGGGACACATACAGACTGAAAGTGAGGTGATGAAAAATGTATTCTATGTAAATGAAATCAAAAGAAATTTGGAGTAGCAATACCCATATCAGACAAAATACGCTTTAAAATAAAGACTATTACAAGAGACAAAGCAGGACACTACATAATGATCAAGGGATCAATCCAAGAGGAAGGTAAATGAATTGTAAATATTTTGCACCCAACATTGGAGCACCTCAATACATGAGGCAAATGCTAACAGCCATAAAAGGGGAAATCAACAGTAACAGAATAATGGTTGGGGACTTTGACACCCCACTATCACCAGAGAAAGGGAAATTTCCAGATGTTCCAGAGGCCTCTGAGACTGTCCTTAATTCTTTTCATTTTTTTTCCAAAATGAAAATAAATAAGGATACACAAGCATTAAATGACACATTAGACAAGATAGACTTAATTGATATTTATAGGACAGTCCATCCAAAAACTACAGAATACATGTTCTGCTCAAGTGGTCATGAAACATTCTCCAGAATAGATCATATCTTGGGTCACAAATCAAGCCTTGATAAGTTTAAGAATTTTGAAATCATATGAAGTATCTTTTCTGACCACAAAACTATGAGATTAGATATCAATTACAGGAAAAAACTGTAAAAAATATAAACACATGGAGGCTAAACAATACGTTAATACTAACCAAGAGATCACTGAGGAAATCAAAGAGGAAATTAAAAAATACCTAGAAAAGAATGACAATGGAAACATAATGACCAAAAAACCTCTTTGATACAGCAAAAACAGTTCTAAGAGGGAAATTTATAGCAGTAAAATCCTACCTCAAGAAAATCTCAAATAAACAAACTAACCTTACACCTAAAGCAATTACAGAAAGAAGAACAACAACAAAAAAAAACTAAAGTTAGCAGAAGGAAAGAACTCATAAAGATCAGGTCAGGGGGCTCGGCGGAAGATGGCGGAAGAGTAAGACGCGGAGATCACCTTCCTCCCCACAGATACACCAGAAATACAGCTACACGTGGAACAACTCCTACAGAACACCTACTGAAGGCTGGCAGAAGACCTCAGACCTCCCAAAAGGCAAGAAACTCCCCACGTACCTGGGTAGGGCAAAAGAAAAAAAGAAAAAACAGAGACAAAAGAATAGGGACAGCACCTGCACCAGCGGGAGGGAGCTGTGAAGGAGGAAAAGTTTCCACACACTAGGAAGTTCCTTCGCGGGCAGAGACTGCGGAGGCGGAGGGGGGAGCTTCGAAGCCGCGGAGGAGAGCACAGCAACGGGTGCGGAGGGCAAAGCGGGGAGATTCCCGCACAGAGGATGGTGCCGACCGGCACTCACCAGCCCGAGAGGCTTGTCTGCTCACCCGCCGGGGCGGGCGGGGCTGCGAGCTGAGGCTCTGAGGCTCGAATTTCGGTTTCGGACGGAGTGCAGGGAGAGGACTGGGGTTGGCGGCTTGAACATAGCCTGAAGAGGTTAGTGCACCACAGCTAGCCGGGAGGGAGTCCGGGGAAAAGTCTGCACCTGCCGAAGAGGCAGGAGACTTTTCCTTCCCTCTTTGTTTCCTGGGGCGTGAGGAGAGGGCTTTAAGAACACTGCTTAAAGGAACTCCAGAGACGGGCGCGAGTCGCGGCTGAAGGCACGAACCCCAGAGATGGGCGCGAGCCGCGGCTGAAAGCGCGGACCCCAGAGACGGGCGCGAGCCGCGGCTGAAAGCGTGGAATCCAGAGACGGGCGCGAGCCGCGGCTAAAAGCGCGAACCCCAGAGACGGGCGCAAGCCGCGGCTGAAAGTGCGGAATCCAGAGACGGGCGCGAGCCGCGGCTAAAAGCGCGGACCCCAGAGGCGGGCGGGAGATGCTAAGGCTGCTGCTGCCGCCACCAAGGGGCCTGTGTGCGAGCACAGGTCACTCTCCACACCCCTCTTCTGCGGATCCTGTGCAGCCCGCCACTGCCAGGTTCCCGGCATCCAGGGACAACTTCCCCGGGAGAACGCACAGCGCACCTCAGGCTGGTGCAAAGTCACGCCGGCCTTTGCCACCGCAGGCCCGCCCCGCACTCCGTGCCACTCCCTCCCCGCCGGCCTGAGTGCGCCAGAGCCCCCGAATCAGCGGCTCTTTTAACCCCATCCTGTCTGAGGAAAAAAACAGACGTCCTCCACCGACCTACACGCAGTGGCAGGGCCAAATCCAAAGCTGAGCCCTGGGAGCTGTGAGAACAAAGAAGAGAAAGGGAAATCTCTCCCAGCAGCCTCAGAAGCAGCGGATTAAAGCTCCACAATCAACTTGATATACCCTGCATCTGTGGAATACCTGAATAGACAACCAATCATCCCAAATTAAGGAAGTGGACTTTAGGAGCAAGATCTATGATTTTTTTCCCTTTTCCTCTTTTTGTGAATGTGTATGTGTATGCTTCTGTGTGAGATCTTGTCTGTATAGTCGTGCTTCCACCATTTGTCCTAGGGTTCTATCCATCCATGTTTTTTTAAAAAAATTTTTTTTCTTAATAATTAATTTTAATAATGTTATTATACTTTACCTTCGTTCTTTCTTTCTTTCTTTCCTTCCTTCCTTCCCTCCTTTAGACAACGAATCATCCCAAATTGAGGAGGTGGTCTCTGACAGCAAGATTTATGATTTTTCCCCATTTACCTCTTTTAGTGAGGGTGTATGTGTATGCTTCTGTGTAAGATTTTGTCTGTATAGCTTTGCTTCCAACATTTGTCCTAAGGTTCTATCCGTCCCTTTTTTTTTCTAAATAAGAATTTTTTAATTCAATAACTTTATTATACTTTATTTTATTTTTATTGTATCTTCTTTCTTTCTGTCTTTTTTCCTTCTTTCCCTCCTTCCTTCCTTCCTCCCTCCCTCCCTCCTTTCTTTCCTTCTTGCCTTCTTTCCTTCTTTGCTTCTTTCTTTCCTTCTTCCTTCCTTCCTACCCTCCTTTCCTTCTTTCTTTCCTCATACTTCTACTAATTCCCTCTACTTTTTCTCCCTTTTATCCTGAGCCATGTGGATGAAAAGCTCTTGGTGCTCCAGCCAGGAGGCAGGGCTCTGCCTCTGAGGTAGGAGAGCCAACTTCAGGACACTGGTCAACAAGAGACCTCCCAGCTCCACATAATATCAAACGGCGAAAATCTCCCAGAGACCTCCATCTTAACACCAGCACCCAGCTTCACTCAACGACCAGCAAGCCACAGTGCTGGAAAACCTATACCAAACAACTAGCAAAACAGGAACACAACCCCACCCATTAGCAGAGAGGCTGCCTAAAATCATAATAAGGCCACAGACACCCCAAAACACACCACCAGACGTGAACCTGCCCACTAGAGAGACAAGATCCAGCCTCATCCACCAGAACACAGGCACTAGTCCCCTCCACCGGGAAGCCTACACAACCCACTGAACCAACCTTAGCCACTGGAGACAGACATCAAAAACAGGAGGAACTACAAACCTGCAGCCTGCAAAAAGGAGACCCCAAACACAGTAAGATAAGCAAAATGAGAAGACAGAAAAACACACAGCACATAAAGGAGCAAGATAAAAATGCACCAGACCTAACAAATGAAGAGGAAATAGGCAGTCTACCTGAAAAAGAATTCAGAATAATGATAGTAAGGTTGATCCGAAATCTTGGAGATAGAATGGACAATAGAATGGACAAAATGCAAGAATCAGTTAACAAGGACCTAGAAGAACTAAAGATGAAACAAGCAACGATGAACAACACAATAAATGAAATTAAAAATACTCTAGATGGGATCAATAGCAGAATAACCGAGGCAGAAGAACGGATAAGTGACCTGGAAGATAAAATAGTGGAAATAACTACTGCAGAGCAGAATAAAGAAAAAAGAATGAAAAGAACTGAGGACAGTCTCAGAGACCTCTGGGACAACATTAAACGCACCAACATTCGAATTATAGGGGTTCCAGAAGAAGAAGAGAAAAAGAAAGGGACTGAGAAAATATTTATAGAGATTATAGTTGAAAACTTCCCTAATATGGGAAAGGTAATAGTAAATCAAGTCCAGGAAGCACAGAGAGTCCCATACAGGATAAATACAAGGAGAAATACGCAAAGACACATATTAATCAAACTGTCAAAAATTAAATACAAAGAAAGCATATTAAAAGCAGCAAGGGAAAAACAACAAATAACACATAAGGGAATCCGCATAAGGTTAAGAGCTGATCTCTCAGCAGAAACCCTACAGCCAGAAGGGAGTGGCAGGACATACTGAAAGTGATGAAGGAGAAAAACCTACAGCCAAGACTACTCTACCCAGCAAGGATCTCATTCAGATTTGATGGAGAAATTAAAACCTTTACAGACAAGCAAAAGCTGAGAGAGTTCAGCACCACCAAACCAGCTTTAAAACAAATGCTAAAGGATCTTCTCTAGGCAAGAAACACAAGAGAAGGAAAAGACCTACAATAACGAACCCAAAACAATTTAGAAAATGGGAATAGGAACATACATATTGATAATTACCTTAAATGTAAATGGACTAAATGCTCCCACCAAAAGACACAGATTAGCTGAATGGATACAAAAACAAGACCCTTATATATGCTGTCTACAAGAGACCCACTTCAGACCTAGAGACACATACAGACAGAAAGTAAGGGGATGGAAAAAGATATTCCATGCAAATGGAAACCAAAAGAAAGCTGGAGTAGCAATTCTCATATCAGACAAAATAGACTTTAAAATAAGGACTATTAAAAGAGACAAAGAAGGACACTACATAATGATCAAGGGATCGATCCAAGAAGAAGATATAACAATTGTAAATATTTATGCACCCAACATAGGAGCACCTCAATACATAAGGCAAATACTAACAGCCATAAAAGGGGAAATCGACAGTAACACATTCATACTAGGGGACTTAAACACCCCACTTTCACCCATGGACAGATCATCCAACATGAAAATAAATAAGGAAACACAAGCTTTAAATGATACATTAAACAAGATGGACTTAATTGATATTTATAGGACACTCCATCCAAAAACAACAGAATACACATTTTTCTCAAGTGCTCATGGAACATTCTCCAGGATAGATCATATCTTAGGTCACAAATCAAGCCTTGGTAAATTTAAGAAAATTGAAATTGTATCAAGTATCTTTTCTGACCACAACGCCATGAGACTAGATATCAATTACAGGAAAAGATCTGTAAAAAATACAAACACATGGAGGCTAAACAATACACTACTTAATAATGAAGTGATCACTGAAGAAATCAAAGAGGAAATCAAAAAATACCTAGAAACAAATGACAATGGAGACACAACGACCCAAAACCTGTGGGATGCAGCAAAAGCAGTTCTAAGGGGGAAGTTTATAGCAATACAAGCCCACCTTAAGAAGCAGGAAACATCTCGAATAAACAACCTAACCTTGCACCTCAAGCAATTAGAGAAAGAAGAACAAAAAAAACCCCAAAGCTAGCAGAAGGAAAGAAATCATAAAAATCAGATCAGAAATAAATGAAAAAGAAATGAAGGAAACGATAGCAAAGATCAATAAAACTAAAAGCTGGTTCTTTGAGAAGATAAACAAAATAGATAAACCACTAGCCAGACTCATCAAGAAAAAAAGGGAGAAGACTCAAATCAATAGAATTAGAAATGAAAAAGGAGAGGTAACAACTGACACTGCAGAAATAAAAGAGATCATGAGAGATTACTACAAGCAACTCTATGCCAATAAATTGGACAATCTGGAAGAAATGGACAAATTCTTAGAAATGCACAAGCTGCCAAGACTGAATCAGGAAGAAATAGAAAATATGAACAGACCAATCACAAGCACTGAAATTGAAACTGTGATTAAAAATCTTCCAACAAACAAAAGCCCAGGACCAGATGGCTTCACAGGCGAATTCTATCAAACATTTAGAGAAGAGCTAACACCTATCCTTCTCAAACTCTTCCAAAATATAGCAGAGGGAGGAACACTCCCAAACTCCTTCTACGAGGCCACCATCACCTTGATACTAAAACCAGACAAGGATGTCACAAAGAAAGAAAACTACAGGCCAATATCACTGATGAACATAGATGCAAAACTCCTCAACAAAATACTAGCAAACAGAATCCAACAGCACATTAAAAGGATCATACACCATGATGAAGTGGGGTTTATTCCAGGAATGCAAGGATTCTTCAATATACGCAAATCTATCAATATGATAAACCATATTAACAAATTGAAGGAGAAAAACCATATGATCATCTCAATAGATGCAGAGAAAGCTTTTGACAAAATTCAACACCCATTTATGATAAAAACCCAGCAGAAAGTAGGCATAGAGGAAACTTTCCTCAACATAATAAATGCCATATATAACAAGCCAACAGCCAACATCATCCTCAATGGTGAAAAACTGAAAGCATTTCCACTAAGATCAGGAACAAGACAAGGTTGCCCACTCTCACCACTCTTATTCAACATAGTTTTGGAAGTTTTAGCCACAGCAATCAGAGAAGAAAAGGAAATAAAAGGAATCCAAATTGGAAAAGAAGAAGTAAAGCTGTCACTGTTTGCAGATGACATGATCCTATACATAGAGAATCCTAAAGATGCTACCAGAAAACTACTAGAGCTAATCAATGAATTTGGTAAAGTAGCAGGATACAAAATTAATGCACAGAAATCTCTGGCATTCCTATATACTAATGATGAAAAATCTGAAAGTGAAATCAAGAAAACACTCCCATGTACCATTGCAACAAAAAGAATAAAATATCTAGGAATAAACCTACCTAAGGAGACAAAAGACCTGTATGCAGAAAATTATAAGACACTGATGAAAGAAATTAAAGATGATACAAATAGATGGAGAGATATACCATGTTCTTGGATTGGAAGAATCAACATTGTGAAAATGACTCTACTACCCAAAGCAATCTATAGATTCAATGCAATCCCTATCAAACTACCACTGGCATTTTTCACAGAACTAGAACAAAAAATTTTGCAATTTGTATGGAAACACAAAAGAGCCCGAATAGCCAAAGCAATCTTGAGAACGAAAGAAGGAACTGGAGGAATCAGGCTCCCTGACTTCAGACTATACTACAAAGCAACAGTTATCAAGACGGTATGGTACTGGCACAAAAACAGAAAGATAGATCAATGGAACAGGATAGAAAGCCCAGAGATAAACCCATGCACATATGGACACCTTATCTTTGATAAAGGTGGCAGGAATGTACAGTGGAGAAAGGACAGCCTCTTCAATAAGTGGTGCTGGGAAAACTGGACAGCTACATGTAGAAGTATGAGATTAGATCACTCCCTAACACCATACACAAAAATAAGCTCAAAATGGATTAAAGACCTAAATGTAAGGCCAGAATCTATCAAACTCTTAGAGGAAAACATAGGCAGAACACTCTATGACATAAATCACAGCAAGATCCTTTCTGACCCACCTCCTAGAGTAATGGAAATAAAAACAAAAATAAACAAATGGGACCTAATGAAACTTCAAAGCTTTTGCACAACAAAGGAAACCATAAACAAGACCAAAAGACAACCCTCAGAATGGGAGAAAATATTTGCAAATGAAGCAACCGACAAAGGATTAATCTCCAAAATTTACAAGCAGCTCATGCAGCTCAATAACAAGAAAACAAACAACCCAATCCAAAAATGGGCAGAAGACCTAAATAGACATTTCTCCAAAGAAGATATACAGACTGCCAACAAACACATGAAAGAATGCTCAACATCATTAATCATTAGAGAAATGCAAATCAAAACTACAATGAGATATCATCTCACACCAGTCAGAATGGCCATCATCAAAAAATCTAGAAACAATAAATGCTGGAGAGGGTGTGGAGAAAAGGGAACACTCTTGCACTGCTGGTGGGAATGTGAATTGGTTCAGCCACTATGGAGAACAGTATGGAGGTTCCTTAAAAAACTACAAATAGAACTACCATATGACCCAGCAATCCCACTACTAGGCATATACCCTGAGAAAACCAAAATTCAAAAAGAGTCATGTACCAAAATGTTCATTGCAGCTCTATTTACAATAGCCCGGAGATGGAAACAACCTAAGTGCCCATCATCGGATGAATGGATAAAGAAGATGTGGCACATATATACAATGGAATATTACTCAGCCATAAAAAGAAACGAAATTGAGCTATTTGTAATGAGGTGGATAGACCTAGAGTTTGTCATACAGAGTGAAGTAAGTCAGAAAGAAAAAGACAAATACCGTATGCTAACACATATATATGGAATTTAAGAAAAAAATGTCATGAAGAACCTAGGGGTAAGGGAGGAATAAAGATGCAGACCTCCTAGAGAACGGACTTGAGGTTATGGGGAGGGGGAAGGGTGAGCTGTGACAGGGCGAAAGAGAGTCATGGGCATATACACACTAACAAACGTAGTAAGGTAGATAGCTAGTGGGAAGCAGCCACATGGCACAGGGATATTGGCTCGGTGCCTTGTGACAGCCTGGAGGGGTGGGATAGGGAGGGTGGGAGGGAGGGAGACGCAGGAGGGAAGACATATGGGAACATATGTTTATGTATGACTGATTCACTTTGTTATGGGGCAGAAACTAGCACACCATTGTAAAGCAATTATACCCCAATAAAGATGTTAAAAAAAAAAATCAGGTCAGAAATAAATGAAAAAGAAATGAAGTAAACAATAGCAAAGATCAATAAAACTAAAGCTTGTTCTTTGAGAAGATAAACAAAATTAATAAAGCATTATCCAGATTTATCAAGAGAAAAAGGGAGAAGACTCAAAAAACAGAATTAGAAATGAAAAAGAAGTAACAACTGACACTGCAGAAAAACAAAGGATCATGAGAGATTACTATAAGCAACTATATGCCAATAAAATGGACAACCTGGAAGAAATGGACAAATGCTTAGAAAAGTACAAACTTCCATGACTGAACCAGGAAGAAATAGAAAATATGAACAGACAAATCACAAGCACTGAAATTGAAACTGCAATTAAAAATCTTCCAACAAACAAAAGCCCAGGACCTGATGGCTTCACAGGTGAATTCCGTCAAACATTTAGAGAAGAGCTAACACCTATCCTTCTCAAACTCTTACAAAATATAGCAGAAGAAGGAACACTCCCAAACTCATTCTACGAGCTCACCATCACCCTGATACCAAAACCAAACAAAGTTGTCACAAAAAATGAAAACTACAGGCCAATATCACCGATGAACACATATGCAAAAATCGTCAACAATATACTAGCAAACAGAATCCAACAGCACACTAAAAGGATCATACACCATAATCAAGTGCAGTTCATCTCAGGAATGCAAGGATTCTTCAATATATACAAATCAATCAATGTGATACACCATATTAACAAACTGAAGGAGAAAAACCATATGATAACCTCAATAGATGCAGAAAAAGCTTTCAACAATATTCAACAACCATTTATTATAAAAGCTCTCCAGAAAGTAGGCATAAAGGGAACCTACCTCAACATAATAAAGGCCATATATGACAAACCCACAGCCAACATCATTCTCAATGGTGAAAACCTGAAACCATGTCCTCTAAGATCAGGAACAAGACAAGATTGCCCACTCTCACTGCTCTTATTTCCCATAGTTTTGGAAGTTTTATCCATGGCAATCAGTGAAGAAAAAGAAATGAAAAGAATCCAAATCGGAAAAGAAGAAGTAAAACTGTTATTGTTTGCAGATGACATGATACTACACATAGAGAATTCTAAAGATTAGAAAACTGCTAGAGCTAATCAATGAATTTAGTAAAGTAGCAGGATATGATATTAATGAACAGAAATCTCTTGCACTAATCTACACTAATGATGAAAATTCTAAGAAAGAAATTAAGGAAACACTCCCATTTACCACTGCAACAAAAAGAATAAAATACCTTGGAATAAGCCTACCTGAGGAGACAAAAAATCTGTAGGCATAAATCTGTAAGACACTGATGAAAGAAATTAAAGATGACACAAATTGATGGAGAGATATACCATGTTCTTGGATTGGAAGAATCAACATTGTGAAAAAGACTATACTACCGAAAGCAATCTACAGTTTCAATGCAATCCCTATCAAACTACCAATGCCAGTTTTCACAGAATGAGAACAAAAATTTTCACAATTTGTATGGAAACACAAATGACCCTGAATAGCAAAAGCAAACTTGAGAAAGAAAAACTGAGCTGGAGTAATCAGGCTCCCTGACTTCAGACTATACTACAAAGCTACAGTAATCAAGTCAATATGGTACCGGCACAAAAACAGAAATATAGATCAATGGAACAGGACAGAAGGCCCAGAGAGAAACCAACGCACATATGGTCACCTTACCTTTGATAAAGGAGGCAAGAATATACAGTGGAGAAAAGACAGCCTCTTCAATAAGTGGTGCTGGAAAAACTGGATAGCTACATGTAAAAGCATGAAATTAGAACACTACCTAACACCATACTCAAAAATAAACTCAAAATATATTAAAGCCATAAATGTAAGGCCAGACACTATAAAACACTTAGAGGAAAACATAGGCAGAACACTGTATGACATACATCACAGAAAGATCCTTTTTGATCCACCTCCTAGAGAAATGGAAATAAAAACAAAAATAAACAAATGGAACCTAATGAAACTTAAAGAATTTTGCACAGCAAAGGAAACCATAAACAAGATGAAAAGACACCTTCTCAGAATGGGAGAAAATATTTACAAATGAAGCAACTGACAAAGGGTTAATCTCCAAAATTTACAAGCAGCTCCTGCAGCTCAATATCAAAAAAACAAACAACCCAATCCAAAACTGGGCAGAAGACCTAAATAGATATTTCTCCAAAGAAGATATACAGATTGCCAACAAACACATGAAAGAATGCTCAACATCACAAATCATTAGAGAAATGCAATTCAAATCTACAATGGGGCATCATCTCACACCAGTCAGAATGGCCATCATCAAGAAATCTACAAACAACAAATGCTGGCGAGGGTGTGGAGCAAAGGGAACTCTCCTCCACTGTTGGTGGGAATGTAAATTGATACCACCACTATGGAGAACATTATGCAGGTCTCTTAAAAATCTAAAAATAGAACTACCGTATGACTCTGCAATCCCACTACTGGGCATATATCCTGAGAACACCATAATTCAGAAAGAGACATATACCACAATGTTCATTGCAGCGCTGTTTACAATAGCCAAGATGTGGAAACAACCTAAATGTGCATCGACAGATGAATGAATAAAGAATATGTTGCACATATGTACATGGAATATTCTCAGGCATAAAAATAAATGAAATTGAGTTATTTGTAGTGTGGTGGATGGACCCAGAATCTGTTATACAGGGTAAGTCTGAAAGAGAAAAAACAAGTACAGCATGGTGACCCATATATATGGAATCTAAAAAAAAAAGGGTTCTGATGAACCTAGGGACAAGACAGGAATAAAAGTGAAAGCATAGAGAATGGACTTAAGAATAGGGGGAGGTGGAATGCTAAGCTGGGACGAAGTGAGAGAGTAACATGGAAATATATACACTACCAAATGTAAAATAGATAGCTAGTGGAAAGCAGCTACATAGCACAGGGAGATCAGCTCTGTGCTTTGTGACCACCTAGAGAGGTTGCATAGGGTGCGTGAGAGGGTGGTGCCAGAGGGAGGATATATGGGGATATATGTATATGTATAGCTGATTCACTTTGTCATACAGTAGAAAATAGCACACCATTTTAAAGCAATTATATTCCAATTAAGATTAAAAAAATTTCCATAAAGCACAATAAGATGAAGTATGCCTGTACTATAGTGGGCCTCCATGGGTTTCGTTCCCCCATATCAATTCCCTCCCTTTTTGAATACAAAGTCTTGGTGGGGCAGTTATTCGAAGTGCCTGCTGTCCTCTGTCTAACGTGTGGGCTAATGACCTATGCAAGGACTAGCAGATCCTCTTCCTTGGAATTTGGGTCTTGATTTAAGTAACTTTGTAACTGAAAATGGTTGGGACTGATTTGTGCCATCAACCTAGACTTTGATTCTGTGAGTCTCTGATTCCCATAGTCCTTCAATACATTTATTTTTTGCTTTGGTTATCCAGAATTTGTCTTTGTTGCTTGCAAACATTAGTTTTGTGCTCTGAAACTTTGTTTTAGAAAGATTCCTCATGGTACAGATGCAGAGGTTGTCTTGGAGGCTGAGAGCCTGGGCCTAAGAATGCCTATGAGGAGACTAGTACAGTTAGCTGAACAAGTAAGAGAAGTCAAGGTCTGAACTGGAGAAGTGGCCACATAAGAAGGAACGTGGGAAAGAGACTGAGCCAATGAGGTAGAATCCATAAGACATGAGTACTTGTTGGTGGTGGAAGATGAAGTGAGAGTTGTCCAGGGTGACTTCGAGGCTCCTTGGTGGTGGATGTGATGCTGATGTCACTCAATCTATTGGGAAGCGGGACATGCCTGAGGGCTCATCATGGTAGGTTATGTACTCAGATTCTTATAAAACATCCAAACACTAAAAGGGGTCCAAAGGTGACGGATCTGGGCTGACCCTAAGAGCAGTAGGTCCTCATTAATGTGTGAATAGGAACTGAGTCCAGGGAGAGGGGCAAGAACTCCTAGGTGGAAGGAGACTGTGAAAACAAATAACAGGAATTTAACAAAGCCAGCATTTAGGGGCTGGGGCAGGAGGAGTCCCAGCATGATCCAGTCCTCACCAGTGGTCCCCAGTCTACTCCCACAGCTATGTTTCTCAATCCTAACCTGTGTAAACATCCCATGGTTTCTCACCTCAGCATCAATGAGTTGGACTCGGCAGGTTGTGGCAGGACTTGGGAATCTGTGTATGCAACCAGCATCCTGAGAGATGGTCTTAGGACTGCACTTGAGAAATACAGCTCCACAGGCTAAACCCAAGCTTCCAAGCTAGATGTTCTAGTTCCTTCTAGCCCTTGCCTCCCTCTTCAGCTTCTTCTTCTGCCACCACCAATACATCCCTCACTTCTCAATTTGATGAACTACGTTCACTACAAATGCACTCAACTTATGTCTCTGTGCCATTGCACATCCTTATCAGAATGTCTACAACCCCCAGTCTTCACCTAACTCCTACTCATTCAGGACATGGTACGAGTATCACCTCCTCAGGGAAGGCTTCTAAGATCTCCTAAGATCTTGTGTGCCCTCATCTTACTTCCATAGTCTTCATGTGTCTATTGTATCAGAATGTGATATCTGTGAGGGGGTCAGCTTTGAACTAGTACACAGAAGATACGCAGTAAACATTGAGAGGTGGGTTCAGTGGATGGTTGATTGGATGCATGTGTAAATGGATGGGTAGATGGATAAGTGTTTGGGAAGACAACACAGAACTGTTTCCTAATCCCCTCACAGAGTCAGAAAGGCTTTAAAGATCACTTTCATTCAAAAAGAGAACCTGAATCAGAAAGGTCACATTCATTAGAGAGAACAGTAATTCAGAAGTGTTTTAGTGCCATCCAAGTCTACATTGTAACCCTGAGCTCACTAGCAAGGCTGTGTGAGTGCTCTATTCTTGGATTCTTGGCTGCTGTGGGCTCTGGTCCAAGGTGCATGTGACAGAGATTGCACATGATTCTCAATATCTACCCGCTCTTTCTTTCCACAATAGAATCCCAGAGCTTTAACTGTTGAAGACTGCATTATTCAACCTCCTTCAGTGCTAGGTGGGGTCACTCAGTAAGTTCTAGCAGAGCATAAAGCCCAGTAATGCTCCCTTGGCTGCTGGGGAATCAAAAAGATGAAGTTCAGGGCTTCTCTGGTGGCGCAGTGGTTGAGAGTCCACCTGCCGATGCAGGGGACACGGGTTCGTGCCCCGGTCCGGGAGGATCCCACATGCCGCGGAGCGGCTGTGCCCGTGAGCCATGGCCGCTGGGCCTGCGCGTCCAGAGCCTGTGCTCCGCAGCGGGAGAGGCCACAGCAGTGAGAGGCCCACGTACCACAAAAAAAAAAAAGATGAAGTTCAGATGTGTACCCCATGATGTCTTTGTGTGGGGCTAGGGAGCAGCTGTTCCCTCCCTGGGCTAGCAGTGCCATGCACATTCATCAGGCAATTAGGTGGGGGTCTCTCACCATCCCCATCCAGGTACTGAGTGCATCCAAGTGAGGAGGTTGCAATCCTTTGGGGGTCACCAATATGATGCAGGTTGAAGTTGGAGTCCTGTGAAAAGGAAAGATTGACTTCCCTGCCTCTAGCCGGTGCCCTGGATTTTCATTTTGTTCTGGGTCCTGAAACTTACATAGTTGAACCTGACCTGCAGGTTCCAGGGAGTCCTCAGGATTTGTCTCCTCAGCCAGAGGCTGACTGTGTTGAGGGGTCCATACAATACTCTAGCCCATAGACCAAGGGATCCAGGAATGCCCTGGGACCAGTAGTAGTGAAGCTCATGGGAAGAAGGTGCCCCATGACAGTGACCAGCAACCCACTAACTCTTGCCAAGGAGGGCACTAGGCCAAGCTCAGGATGAGATGAAGTCTGAGGCCACTGCATTCCACAGGTCTGTCTCATCTCATGCTCACTCGGCATCTTTGTGACCACAACATTAATATCCTCACTTTATAGGTGAGAAAATTGAGGCTCAGAGAGGTGAAGGGACCTGCCCAAGGTCACACAGCCTGGGGGCAGGATTTGAACAAGAGCTTTGTGATTCCAGAATCCATGCTATCACCACTATGCCAGAGATAGCTACAGAGGAAGGGACAGGCAGAGGAGAGAGAACTTTGATTGATAAGATACAGGAGAGAGAAAGGGAGAAAGAAAACTTCTATTCATGAGCACATATCCCATTGAACAAAGGCTTCTTCCCCCTGTAACCTGTTGGCATTCTCATAGGTGTTATTTTACTGTTGGTCATATCAAACTCTTCTCCCTATCACTGTCTTGTAGGAGATGGGTCCCTGGCAAAATGAGTCTCCCTCAGGCTGGGGCCAGCTTTTGCCAAGCCAGCCGGCACTGCTCTCAGCCTCCATCCCACTCCAGACCACTTCCCCTGGAGGTCACTCTGATACTTGTGTCTAGGGTGGAGGGAGGCTCAGAGAGTGAAGCGATACAGTGATAGCTACTGTCCACGTCAGCACTGTCCTGGTGTGCCCCCTTTCCAGGCTCCCAGTGAGCTCCTCACTTGGACCACACCTGCTCCCACCCCAGGTCCCAAACCACCCCTTCCACGGGGAAATCCTGACAGGGCAGAGGACTTATGGAACCCCAACTTATCTTGCAGGAGGTCTGGCCAATCCTACCCCCACCCACATCTGCCACCTTGAAACTTTCCAAGATCATAAAGCTGATAAAAAGCAAAAGCAGAATTCACCTGGCCCATCTGTCTCCTACTGAGCAGCACACTGGGAAGCAGGAGACCAAGTTTAGGCCCCACCTCCCAGCATGCAAGTCCCTTGTTTTCTCTGGCCTCAGTTTCCTCATCTGTAAAATATGGACAATGACCTCAGCACAAGGAGTCAATAAATGAATTTCAAGTCCCAACTTGATATCAACTTGTGAGACTCTCTGTGGTTCTGTCCCACTCTGTGATTTGGACTCTCCAACTGTGTAAAGAGAGAACCAAACCAGTCAACTCTTAGCCATTCCATTTCCAATTCTATGGCTTTCTCTGCCCACCCTCCCTGCTACCCCCACCCCCCGGACACCTCACCGTCAACCAGCCCTGACTCTTAGGCAGTGACCCTTCCCTCCAGAAGTGGCTCATTATAAACCTCCACCAGCAGCTGCCTGCCCCATTCTTACCTGCTGTGCCTGGCAGCTTCTTCTGGCTGGTCACACACTGGAGGAGCCTGAAACCTTTTCCTCCAGTAGTTCCCCATATTTCCTGAGTGTCTAGAGCTCCTCACACTTGCAGTCAGGAAATGTAAAATTCAATGTACTGTGCAACACCTCCTCTGGACACCTCCTAGGCCTAGACCATTCCAGTTGTGGTCTCTGACAGTCAAGGCTGCAAAGCCAAGAAGTTGTTTAGCAGCTATGGGACAAGGAGGAACCTGCCAACACCCCCCACCCCAATCCTCTCAAACTCTACTTCTGTCCACCCTGAGCAGAAAGCAGCAACCACAGATATTTCTTGAACATACCTAGGATAGTGAACTCACTCCCTGCTGATGCCATGGACTCCTGCTCACACTGGGGACTTGGCATTGTCTGCAGCCCCCTTGGGTGCAGATCAGAGTTCTTTAAAGGGAATCCTGGGAAGAGCAATGCTTACTGCAGAGGGTGCTGTGCTAATGGGCACTTCCAGGTGCCTGTGGGAGAGGAACTGTTACACTCAATTGTGGTGTGTGTCAGTCTGCCTGCCACTGATCAAGCCACAGTGGAGATGTGGAGTTTCCTCCTCTCTCTCAGCCATAGTGACCAGGCTTGAGTGACTGTAGTTGAGGCAGCTCAGAATGGTCTCTTTGGCTCCAGGGACTCCCTTCTTTTTATGGGTTTCTCCCTGGCCCACCCCTAACCTTTCACCCTTAGGGTGACAGGGTACAGGAGAGGGCAAAGCCTAGGTCAGTAGTCCCAGGTCAAGCTATTCCTCTGCCAGGAGCGGCTCAGTCAAACCTCTTTTCCATTCCCTGATGCAGCGATTGGGAACCAGGAGACAGAGAGGTCTGACTGTGGAAGAAGGAATGGGCCAAGGGGAGCCTACACCCAAACTCTGTAATTTCCTGAGTGGGGAAACTGAGGCACTAAGATGTGAAAGGGCTTGTTTTAGAACCTTCATGAAGGAAAGGTCATTACTGGCCAGATCTCCAACACTGAGACCTTTGTGACTCTTGGTCTAGGTGGGGCTTGCTCCTCAGGCTGCTCATGCCTACCATAGACAGTTTGTGACTCCTCCAGGCTTAACTTCTCATGGTGGAAAGGAATCTTGATCACTTTTCCCTCCAACAATATATCTTGGCCATTATATTGATGACATTAGTGAGCAAGAAGTAGCAACTATTATTGATATATATATGTGTGTGTGTGTGTGTGTGTGTGTGTGTGTGTGTGTGTGTACACACGTATACCCCTTCTATGGAAAAGGGTTAATAGTTCCATATGGTCCTCCCCTTCACAAATGAAAAAGAGGCATAATGCCAAGGGAGCCTTTGAATTTTAGAGGTAACATATTCTTCATTTGTGTGTCTTACTGTGGCCCAGTTACCAAGCGACCCCAAAAACTGCTTGTTTTGAGTGGGCCCAGAACAAGGAAAGCTCTGAACAAGGAAGGCTCTGCAACTGATGTACATATATATATATATATATATATATATATATATATATATGTATTCATATATATGTATATTTGGAGAGAGATATAAGATATAGAATATATATTTTAATATAGGTAAGCATAGATACAGATATATGCATTAGATAGATAGATAGATAGATAATCTGGTGTTTCATGGCTGGGTTAGTGTTTGACCAGTTTTAAGAATCAACACGTGTCTAGAGTCACAGATAGAGTGTATTTGTGTTCAGCAGGTGACCACAGATGAGAGCAAAGTTGGTAACTGGGGACAGGGCACATCGTGTAACAGGAGTCATTTCTCTGCTGAGTGAGTCAGGAATCAATGTGCAGTGAGGTTAGAGCTTAGAATGTGACCATGGTTAGAGCTCAGTACCTGACAAGACTGTGGGCTAAGCATGCGACCAGGATTAGGACTGCATATATGACCAGGGATAGTGTTCACCAGGTAATTGGGATCATGATTCACAGTGTGACCTGAATCAGTTTTCATAGCATTACTGGGGATAGGTGTTCAGTGTGTGATCAAGGACAGAAATTGACTGAGTTCCATGCTCAGCATTTGAACGTTTTCAAGGCTCATAGAGTAACTGGTGTCAGGATGCAGTATGCAACCAGGTTCAGTACTTTGAGAGTGACAAGGATCACTGTACAACCAGGGTAAAGGTTCAGCAAATGAATGTGATCAAGCCTCAGGAAGTCACTGGGGCAAGACTCAGAGTGTCAGGGTCAGTACATGACCACAGAAGGGTACAGGAGCTGCCCAGTTTCAGGGACCAACCTGTAACCAGCATCGGTGATCCCTATGACCACTGTTAGAGTGCGACCAGTATTAGAGCTCAGAATGTCATCAGAGTAAGAGATAAGCATGAGAGTTAGAGTAGTAGTCAGCTTGTGACCACAGTCTGTGTTCAGCATGTGTTTGGGGTTTGATCTTAGCTTGTGACCCAGATCACAGCTCAGTGTGTGATCAAGGTCTGGCCTCAGCATGTGACTAGGATCATGCCTTAGCATGTGTATGGAATCAGGGGTCACAGTATTTCTGATCAGCATGTGACAAGGGTCAGGGCACAAGGGATGCCTGGGGTCAGGACTCTACATGAGACCAGTGTCAGGACTCATTGAGTAACCAGGGTAATGCTCAACATGTAACCAGATTCAGGGCTTAGCATGTGACCAGGATCAGGGCTCTGTAAATGATCTGCATCAAATCTCAGCATTTGATTGAGGTCAGAATCATTATAACAACATCAGGGCTTGTTGGGTGATTGATTGGGTTTTGTAATCGGAGTGTTAGCAGTGATAGGCTGATTATATACCAAGTTCAGGTCTGAGCATCTAACTAAGGTAATGGCTCAGTGTGTGACAAGGTTCATGGCTCAGCTTGTGACCAAGATTTGGGTTCACAGTGTAATCAGGGTTGAGCTTACTGTGTGACCAGTGTCTTTGATCAGAGTAACGAGGTTAATGGCTCATCATGTGACCTGAGTCAGGGCTCAGTGGGAGACCAGGCTTAGTATATGAACAGTCAAGCATCAACATCAAAGCAGAGTCAATGCTCAGAGTGTGACCAGTGATAGGGCTCTGTGTGTCTATAAGATTAGGTCTCAGTTTGTGAGGGGGGTCAGAGTTCAGGATGTGATCAGAGTCAGGGCTCAACAGTGTATTAGTATCAGAGATCACAGTGTGACAGGGATCAGGGGTCAGCAGGTGACCAGAAACAGGGTGCATCATAATATCAGAATCAGAGCTGAATGACTGATCAGAGTCAGGGCTAAGTGTTTAACAAGATTCACTGCTCAACGTTTGACCAGGATCAGGGCTCAAAATGTGACCACAATCAGGGCACGACAGCAGGTGACAGAAGTCAGGGCTCAGCATGTGACTGGGTCAGAGCACAGCATCTGACTAGGATCCTGGATCAGTTGTGACCAGGGTTCCAGTTCATTAATCAGTGAATGGTTGGAAATTTGACTAACATTAGGGCTCAGAGTATGACCCCGTTCAAGGCTCATCAACTATCAAGGGTCAATGTTCAGCTTGTGAGCAGAGCCAGGGCTGAGTATGTTACCCAGATTAAGGCTTAGATCATGACCAGAGTCAGAATTCATTGTGTGATTAGGCTAAAACTCAATGTGTGATTGATGTCAGGGTTCTGTATGTGACATGCATAAGGCTCAGTAATTTATCACTGTATGGACTCAGTGTGTGGACAGATTAAGGGCTCAGCATGTGCCCAGGGTGACCTCTGTCAAGTTGTTATCAAGCAAAGGATCAATATGAGAAAAGAGTCAGGTTTTGGTACATAACTGGGGTCACTACTCAATGTGTGACATGTAACAAGTGTGAAGGCTCAGCATCTGACCAGAATCAGGGTTAATGGAGAGATCAGGGTCATAACTCAGTGTGTGACCAGATTCAGGACCCATGATGTGATTGGGCTTATGGCTCATTGGTTGACCACTATCAGGACACATCCAGTGAGTCAGGTAAATATCCACAGTATGACCAGTCAGATCTCAACTGCAGCCTGAGTCAAGACTATTACCAGGTTAAAGGCTTAGCATGTAACCTGGGCCCCTGATAAGAGTGTGGTCAGTGTCACTGCTCAAGTGTATTAACTGAGTCAAGGCTCAGTGTGTTTCAGGACTCAATATGGAACTGGGGTCATAGCTCAATGTGTGACAAGATTTAAAGCTCAGTATGTGACCAGGTTCATTGTTTAGCATGTGACCAAAGTCAGGGCCCAGAAAGTTAATGGATTCAGGGCTCAGAATATTACCTGGGTCAGCACAATGTGTGTGACTAGGGTCGTGATTAGGGTCAGGGCTCAATGTGTGTCCAGGGTCAGGACTCAACATGTGACCAGTAATAGGCTCAAGGTGTGAGGTGTTACCAGGCTTAGGCTCTGACTAAATGGGCTCAGTGTGTGACGTGAGTAAGGACTTGGTGGGTGACCAGAGTGTGGATCACTATATGAATGTAGCCATGGTGCAGTGTGTTACCAGGCTCAGAGTTTAGTGTATTTCAAGGATCAGAGCTCAGTATAAGACCAAGATTAGGGTTTATGGTTGACCAGTGTCAGAGCTTATTAGTTGGCCAGAGTCAGGGATCAGATATGACCAAGTTTAGAATCTGAGTGGATGGCTAGGGCTTAGTGTGTATGTTTATAAGTGTTTTATTTCCTTAGTCATATTACAATAGAGTAGGAATTCATAGATCAATGTAGGGAATGTTGGAAATAAAGTTTCACGGTTACAAATTTTAAGTGAAACCATCCAGCTATATTTTAATGTTGGCTGAGCATTTCTCAGCTCCTTGCATACAAATGGGAAGATAAACTACAGTTTATCAAGGTGAAGCCACATGAGCAAAATGGTGTAAGACAAGAGAAAGAACATTTAATGTCTGCAGGAGGTGGCTTCAAATATCAGGTAAGCAGCATAAGAAGGGAAAAAGAACATGAGGTCCTGATGAATAGTGAGAAACATGTGTGGTTAGTAGATTAGAGGCCTCCATGAGGTTGACAGCTGTCAGCACAGGAACATTAGAGGGAAGGATCTGGAAGAACTGTAGGTAATGTTTCTGGTGATGAGGGAGGGGGATGGAAGGAATGGAGTTCAATGGGTATGGTTTTTCCTAATGATAAGGGCATGACAGTGGGCAAGAGAGCATCAGATGGACTGGAACTTAACATTCCTGAAAAGAGAGGCTCCAGGTTGGCCAAGTCAGCATTGAGGTTGTTTAGGTTTTCAGGAAGGATAAGAGGAATAAGGGAGGAAATTTAGTGAGTATTGCATGTGACAAATATGTTGGGTGGGTGGGTCAAGATAAATCAGATTGATAGACAGCAGTGATGTGGATGGTGGGAATGGCTGTGTCATTCTCAAGGTGCAAAACAGACATCACCAAGCTAGTCCTTTATCAAACTACACACAAAACTGTCAAAAGTAAATTCAAAGTGAAATCAGTAAGTCCTTTGTTTGTAAAGTTTCTGAGTTTTATGGACATCTATATGCAGAATGATAGACATTGTCACATCCAAAATACAAGAAAGGAAGTGATTGTGGCTTTGCCATGACCAGCCAGTCTGATCGGTGTCCAAAGATGCAGTGAGAAATTGGTCTGACATAATTGTGAATTTGTTCACACTAGCTCTCTGTGAGCCTGGCTCCCTTGCCTATTAACATTATATTTATGTGACTTTCATCCCTCCTCTGCAGTTGGGGTCACCGCACTCTCCTTATGTTACAGAGTCTCCTTTGATGCCATTTTTGGGGATTCCATTGAGGTTAGTTTATTCTGTGACTCCTGAAACCAACCAACTCTTCTCAGTTGCAATTTGTCACAGGATGAATGAGGTCCTCCTGTATCTTGTTTTCAGATGTTAAATTCCACATCAGCATATAACCAAAAAGATGAGAAACACCAAGTGTTGGTCTAAATTGGAGAAAAGAGAACACTTGTGCACTGTTGGTGGGAATGTAAATTGGTGCAGCCACTATGGAAAATAGTATGGAGATTCCTCAAAAAATTAATAATAGAAATACCATATGATTCAGCAGTCCATTTCTGTGTATTTATCCAAAGATCATAAAAACACTAAGTTGAAAAGAAATATGCACCCCAATGTTCATTGCAGCATTATTTACAGTAGTCAAGATATGGAAACACTGTGAGTTCATTGATGGATAAATGGATGAAGAAATTGTCGGACCTCACTGTTACCCAAAAGCATCCAGGAACTGCAGATTTTGAAGCTTGGAAAACATGATTGCAAAGCCTAGACTAGAGTTTTTTGTGTCCTTGAGATTCTGTATGAATTATAATTAGTAAAATGGGGCTAATGCCCATCTTGGAGGGTGTCTGTACATCTTAGCAAGACATGTAAATGGCCAATTTCCCAGACATTCATCAAAAAGAATTTTCTGATTACCTGCTATGTGCCTTATTACTGTTGTAGGTACAAATCTCTGACCTCACAGAATATTCCATCAGAGGGTGACAAATCCTGTGTAGAAAGATACAGCAGGTCAGGAAGAAAGGGTATAAGAGGAGAATGTTCTTTTATTCAGGGTGACTAGGGAAGCCCTCCCTGACATAATGATTGAACAAAGGTCTAAAGGAAGTGAGGGATCAGGCAGACTATGTGATTAACTGGGGGAAGAACATTGCAGGCAGATGGAACAGTATGTGTCCTGAGAGGAAAACCCATTTGGTGTATTCCTGGAATTTCAAGGAGTCTTTTGATACTGCTAAAGTCTTCATCTCAGGGTTTGACACATAGCACTCATTGTAAGCCATTTGGTATTACTATCTCTGTTTCTCCTATGACCTGTGAAGGAGGTTGGGATATCCCTATTTACTATGGACTAAATGTTTGTGTCCTCAAAAATTCATACGTTGAAACCCTAACCCCCAGTGTGATGGTATTTGAAGTTGACGGTGGAATCTTCATGATGGGTTTAGTGCCCTTGTACAAAAAGAGCAAAGACTTGTTTTCCCTCTCCCTCTTTCTTTCTGTCACGTGAGGATACAAGAAAGTGGTCATCTGTAAACCAGGAAGAGGGTCTTTACCATAAACTCAATTATACTGGCACCCTGATTTCAAACTTTCAGTTTCCAGAACTGTTAGAAATAGACACAAGAGGGAGGGGATATATGTATACATATAGCTGATTCACTTTGTTATACAGCAGAAACTAACACAACATTGTAAAACAATTATACTCCAATAAAGACGTTTTTTAAAAAAAGAAAGTAAGAAATTATCAATTAAGCCACCTGGTCTGTGCTATCTTGTTAGTCAGCCAAGCTGACTATTTTTACAGATCCTGGAGACATAGATGCTTTTACAGATTTTTACAGACATCATTTTACAGATAAAGGATCTGAGGGTGAGAGAAGTGCCCTGAATATGCTCTCCTGCTCATACTTGAAATTCCTAACAGTGGTGTGAAAACTTCTACTTCATCATGAGAGACAGAGGGATTGAGCTTCACAGCTGGAGGGGGAACACAGTCTACATTGAATTCAGCCAATCAGAAGTACAATTATCATATGGAAATCATACTCAACATAGCATCTTTACTTTTGATGGAGGACAGGACTTTAGGAATGAGAAAGGAACTGGAATGCAGGAGAGAAGCAAAAAGGGGAAGCGGTGGGGACAGTGAGAAAGAAAACACATCATGTTTGGGAAGAGACCGAGGGGACTTCTGGGATACTGACAGTGGTCTACTGCTTGACCTTCAAGTATAATTGTAGACTTGTTTATTTATCCTTTCTGTTCTGTCTGATTTTGCTCATGTAGTTTGAAGCTCTGTGTTTGGATATAGCATAGAAAAGAAGTAATATAAGCAAGCCGATTCTGCTATCCTAATAAAGCCCTGCTCACAATGTTTGCCTTTGCCCAGACTCTTTGAACTTTGATTTTGAGAGTGTTCCCACAATTCCTTAATTAATAAGGGTAGTTTATAGTGCATAAACTGTTCCTACAAATAATATGTTTTATACTGAACACTTAATCTTTCAGGAGTCTAGAATATTGACATTTACTAGGCAGAGGGTGTCCAAGTGACCAGCTGCCAATAAAATCCTTGCATGCTGTATCTCTGAAGAGTATTCCTGATAGGCAAATTGTCACAAATCATGCTGGAAGGAAAAAATGTGTGATTCCACAGGGAGAGAACACTTGAAATGTTTTTGTTTTTAGATGTTTTAGATGTCTTCAAGTCTTCACTCCAGGCAACTTTTACATTTGCTAATTTTACTTTGTGTACTTTTACTATAGTAAATCCAATCCACCTGTTTCCCTGTAGGGATTATTTCACCTGGAGCTTTCAATTACCCACTTTAGAACTTTCAGGACATGGCTATGGCCTTTGCCAATGAAGAGCTGGCCCTGTTGGACACATACCAGAAAAAGCTGAATAGAGGTGTGAGAACATCAGTCACCTGGTTTCCATAGCCTAGAACTGCCAAAATGGCAGAGTAGGAAGACACTGAGCTCACCTCCTCCTATGGGTATAACAAAATTACAACTATTTACAAACCAATTATTGATGAGAAGGACAAAAAACTAGAAGAAAAGATGTCTTACAACTAAAGATATAAAGGAGGAACTAAAATGAGATGGGTAGGAGCAGTGGAAATGGGGTATATTCAAGACCTATACCACCAGGTGGGTGAGCCACAAATGAGAGGATGATTACTATTGCAGAAGTTATCCCCAAGGGGTGACTTGTCCAAGCCACAAATCGGGCTCCCCAGCCTAGAGGTCCTGCACCAGGAAGATGAGAACCCAGAATGTATGGCTTTGAGGGCCAGAAGGGCTTATTTTGGGGAAAGCCAGAGGACTGTAGGAAATATAGACTCCAATCTTAAAGGGCACACAAAAAATCTCACATGCTCCGGGACCCAGGGAAGAAGCAGTAAGTTGAAAGGACCCTGGGTCAGATGTACCTGCTGATCTTAGAGAGTCTTCCAGAGAGGCAGGAAGAAAATGGAGCTCATCCTGGGTACATAGATGCTTCCAGCCATCATGTTTGGGAGTTTGTTTTACCATGAGGACACTGGTGCTGGCAAGCACCATTTTGGAATCCTCCCTCTAGCTTATTAGCACCAATCAGCCTGTCAGCACTAGTACTGGGATGCTTCAGCCCAAGCAGCTAGCTAGTTGAGTATGCAGCCCCAACCACCAGCAGGCTGGCTGCCTTAAGATGCCCTGGGTCCCCAGTCTGGCCCTGTCCACCAGAGGGATCATGAGCTGGCCCTGCATACCAGTGCATTGGCACCAGCCTCAGGACCCACAGGGCCCTGTAACTAGAGACCCTGGGATCCAGGGCCACCCACTAGTGGGTAATAACTACCCCTGGAACCAGACTCACCCACCAGTGTGTTGGCATGAGCCTTAGGACTCCCTGGGCTCTGACCCTGTCCACCAGCAGATCAACAAACCAACTTTGGTACTCACAGGGTCCTACAGCTAGAGACCCCAAGACCCAACTCTACCAACCCATGGGCCAACACTAGCCTCAGGACTCAGTCTCATCCACTGCTGGGTAGGCAACAGCTGTGTAATGTCCTGGACCCTGCCACCACCCACTAGCAGGGGGACTTCAGCCCCAGGACCACTGAAACCCCACAGCCTGCATTGTCAGGAGCCAGTCCACCCACAAGCAGGTGGGAACCAGACCCAGGACATCCTGGGCTCTAACCCTGCCACCAGCTGGCTGACACCAGCTCTGAGACACATTGAACCCCTCAGACAGCCATACTGGGATCCAGACCCACTTACCAGCAGGCTGAAACCAGCTTTGGGATACCCCAGACACTGCAACCAACAATGTAAGGAGCCAACCCAGCCCTCTAGCAGGCCATCACTAGATCTGGGACCTTAGGCCCGGAAATCACCTACCCCAGAACACAGCTCTACCCACCAGTGGGCCAGCATTAGCTCCAGAACCCCTGGAGCTCAGCAGCCAGCTACCTCATGATCTGGTCCCACACACCAGTGGCCAGCAGCCTCTGCACAAGGCAGGACTTGGCAACCCATTGGACCAAGGATGAGTCACTCCTACTCCTACCAGACTTCCCACATTAGTCAGCCAGCTACAACATAAGGACCCACAAAACCCATATAGGGGACAATCCTAGAGCATATAGGTGACCAGAGGTAGTGCACTGTTGGTACCCATAGGACATCTCCTACAAAAGGTCACTTCTCCAAGGTCAGGAAACATAACACTCAACCTATCAAATACATAGAAATAAAAACAGTAAATTAGGCAAAATGAGGTGACAGAGGAATACGTTCCAAATGAAGGAACAAGATAAAATCTCAGAAGAACTAAGTGAAATAGAGATAAGCAATCTACCCAAAAATAGTTCAAGCTAATTATCATAAAGATACTCAAAGAACTCAGGAAAAGATGGGATGAAAAGAGTGAGAATTTAGAAGTTTTTTTTTTTTTACAAAGAGTTAGAAAATATAAAGAAGAACCAAACAGAAATCAATAATGCAATAACTGGAATAAAAAATACAGTACAAGGAATCAACAACAGATTGATGAACTGAAAGAAAGAAGTGGAAATCACTGAAGCTAAGCAGAAAAAAGAAAAAGAAGAAATGAAGACAGTTTAAGAGACCCCTGGGACAACATTAAGCATACCAACACTCACATCACAGGGGTCCCAGAAGGAAAAGAGTGAGAGAAAGGGCCAGATAACTTATTTCAAGACAAAATAGCTTAAAATTTCTCTAATCTGAGAAAGGAAATAGACATCCAAGTACAGGAAGCAAACAGGATCAACCCAAAGAGAACCACACAAAGACAGGCTGTAATTAAAAAGGCAAAAAATTAAACATAAAGAGAGAATACTAAAAGCGGCAAGGGAAAAGCAACAGTGTACATACAAGAAAACTCACCTAAGGATATCAGCTGACTTTTCAGCAGAACTCTGGAGGCCAGAACAGAATGGCATGACATATTTAAAGTGACAAAAGGGAAAAACCTACAACAAAGAATACTCTACCCAGCAAGGCTTTCATTCAGATTTGATTGAAAAATCAAAAGTTTTATAGGCAAGCAAAACCTGAAAGAGTTCAGCACCAACAAACCAACTTTATAAGGAAAGGTAAAGTGACTAACTTAAAAAGAAAAGGTTACAACAAGAAATATGAAAATTACAAAAGGAAAACACTCATTGTCAAAGGCAAATTTACATAAATGTAGTAAATCAACCATGTGTAAAGCTAGTAGGAAGGTTAAAAGATAAAAGGTAGTAAAATCACCTATATCCAAGATAAGTAGTTAAGGGATACACAAAACAAAACGATGTAGAGACCTTCAAGATGGTGGAGGAGTAAGACGTGGAGATAACCTTCCTCCCCACAAATACATCAGAGATACGTCTATATGTGGAACAACTCCTACAGAACACCTACTGAATGCTGACGGAAGTCCTCAGACTTCCCAAAAAGCAATAAACTCCCCACGTACCTGGATAGGGAAAAAGAAAAACAGACAAAAGAATACGGATGGGACCTGCACCTCTGGGAGGGAGCTATGAAAGAGGAAAAGATTCCACACACTAGGAAGCCCCTGCAGTAGTGGAGACGGGGGTGGTGGCGGGGGGGAAGCTTTGGAGCCACAGAGGAGAGTGCAGCAACAGGGGTGCTGAGGGCAAAACGGAGAGATTCCTGCACAGAGGATTGGTGCCGACCAGCACTCACCAGCCTGAGAGGCTTGTCTGTTCACCCACTGGGGCGGGTGGGGGCTGGGAGCTGCGGCTCGGGATTTAGAGGTCAGATCCCAGGGAAAGGACTGGGGTTGGCTGCATGAACACAGCCTGAAGGGGGCTAGTGTGCCACAGCTAGCCAAGAGGGAGCCCAGGAAAATGTCTGGAACTGCCTAAGAGGCAAGAGACCATTGTTTCAGGGGGCGTGAGGAGAGGAGATTCAGACCACCATGTAAATGAGCTCCAGAGATGGGCAAGAGTCACAGCTATCAGCACAGACATCAGAGACAGGTATGAAATTCTAAGGCTGCTGCTGCAGCCACCAAGAAGCCTGTGTGCAAGCACAGGTCACTATCTACACCTTCCCTCCCAGGAGCCTGTGTAGCCTGCCACTGCCAGGGTCCCTTGACACAGGAACAAATTCCCAGGGAGAACACAGGGCTAGCCTCAGACTGTTGCAACTTCATGCCAGTCTCTGCCTCTGCAGGCTCACCCTGCATTCCGTATGCCTCCCTATCCCACACCTGAGTGAGCTAGAGACCCCTAATCAGCTGCTACTTTAACCACATCCTGTGAGCAAAGAACAGATGCCCTCAGGTGATCTACATTCAGCGGCAGGGCCAAATCCAAAGCTGAACCCCAGGAACTGTGTGAAAAAAGAAGAGAAAGGGAAATTTCTCCCAGCATGCTCAGGAGCAGTGAATTAAATCTCCACAATCAACTTGATGTACACTTCATCTCTGGAATACCTGAATAGACAATGAATAATGCCAAAATTGAGGAAGTGGACTTTTGGAGAAACTGTAGTCTTGGGAGCCATGTGGCTGTCAGGATCTTGGTGCTCCAGCCAGATGTCAGGCCTGTGCCTCTGAGGTGGGAGAGCTGAGTTCAGGACATTGGTCCACCAGAGACCTCTGGGCTGCATGTAATATCAAACAGCAAAAGCTCTCCCAGAGATCTCCATCTCAACACAAGCTTTAAATGATACATTAAACACAATGGACTTAATTGATATTTATAGGACATTCCATCCAAAAACAACAGAATACACTTTCTTCTCACGTGCTCATGGAACATTCTCCAGGATAAATCATATCTTGGGCCACAAATCAAGCCTTGGTAAATTTAAGAAAATTGAAATTGTATCAAGTATCTTTTCCAACCACAAAGCTATGAGACTAGATATCAATTACAGGAACAAATCTGTAAAAAATACATACACATGGAGGCTAAACAATACACTACTAAATAACCAAGAGATCACTGAAGAAATCAAAGAGAAAATCAAAAAATACTGAGAAACAAATGACAATGAAAACACGATGACCGAAAAGCTATGGGATGCAGCAAAAGCAGTTCTAAGATGAAGTTTAAAGCAACACAATTGTACCTCAAGAATGAAGAAACATCTCAAATAAAAAACCTATCCTTGCACCTAAAGCAATTAGAGAAAGAAAGACAAAAAACCCACAAATTTAGGAGAATGAAAGTAATCATAAAGATCAGAAATAAAAGAAAAAGAAATAAAGGAAACAATAGCAAAGAACAATAAAACTAAAAGCTGGTTCTTGAGAAGATAAACAAAATTGATACACCATTAGACAGACTCGTCAAGAAAAAAAGGGAGAAGACTCCAATCAATAGAACTGGAAATGAAAAGGGGGAAGTAACAACTGACACTGCAGAAACACAAATGATCATGAGAGATTACTACAAGCAACTATATGGCAATAAAATGGACAACCTGGAAGAAAGGGACAAATTCTTAGAAAAGCACAACCTTCCGAGACTGAACCAGGAAAAAGTAGAAAGTATAAACATACAAATCACTAGCACTGAAATTCAGACTCTGATTAAAACTCTTCCAACAAACAAAATCCCAGGACCAGATGGCTTCACAGGCAAATTCTATCAAACATTTAGAGAAGAGCTAACATGTATCCTTCTCAAACTCTTCCAAAATATAGCAGAGGGAGGAACACTCCCAAACTAATTCTACAAGGCTACCATCACCCTGATACCAAAACCAGACAAAGATGTCACAAAGAAAGAAAACTACAGGCCTATATCACTGTTGAACATAGATACAAAAGTCCTCAACAAAATACGAGCAAACAGAATCCAACAGCACATTAAAAGGATCATACACCATGATCAAGTGGGGTTTACTCGAGGAATGCAAGGATTCTTCAATATACACAAATCAATCAACATGATAACCCATATTAACAAGTTGAAGGAGAAAAAATATTCGACCATCTCAATAGATGCAGAAGAACCTTTCGAAAAAATTCAACACCCATTTATGATAAAAACCCTCCAGATAGTAGCCCCAGAGTGAACTTACTTCAACATAATAAAGGCCATATATGACAAACCCAGAACTGACATTGTTCTCAATGGTGGAAAACTGAAACCATTTCCTCTAAGATCAGGAACAAGACAAGGTTGCCCACTCTCACCATTATTATTCAACATAGTTTTGGAAGTTTTAGCCACAGCAATTAGAGAAGAAAAAGAAATAAAAGGAATCCAAATCGGAAAAGAAGAAGTAAAGCTGTCACTGTTTGCAGATGACATGATCCTATACATAGAGAATCCTAAAGATTCTACCAGACAACTACTAGAGCTAATCAATGAATTTGGTAAAGTAGCAGGATACAAAATTAATGAACAAAAATCTCTTGCATTCATGTACACTATTGATGAAAAATCTGAAAGAGAAATTAAGGAAACACTCCCATTTACCATTGCAACAAAAAGAATAAAATACCTAGGAATAAACTTACCTAAGGAGAAAAAAGACCTGTATGCAGAAAACAATAAGATACTGATGAAGTAAATTAAAGATGATGCAAACAGATGGAGAGATATACTATGTTCTTGGATTGGAAGAATCAACACTGTGAAAATGACTCTATTACCCAAAGCAATCTACAGATTCAATGCAATCCCTATCAAACTACCAATAGCATTTTTCACAGAAGTAGAACCGAAAATTTCACAATTTGCATGGAGACACCTGAGACCCCGAATAGCCAAAGCAATCTTGAGAAAGAAAAATGGAGCTGGAGGAATCAGGCTCCTGGACTTCAGACTATGCTACAAAGCTACAATAATCAACACAGTATGGTACTGTCATGAGAACAGAAATATAGATCAATGGAACAGAATAGAAAGCCCAGAGATAAACCCATGCACATATGGTCACCTTGTCTTTGATAAAGGGGGCACTAATATACAATGGAGAAAAGACAGCCTCTTCAATAAGTGGTGCTGGGAAAACTGGACAGCTGTATGGAAAAGAATGAAATTAGGACACTCCCTAACACCATATACAAAAATAAACTCAAAGTGGATTAAAGACCTAAATGTAAGGCCAGACACTATAAAACTCTTAGAGGTAAACATAGGCAGAACACTCTATGACGTAAGTCACAGCCAGATCCTGTTTGACCCACCTCCTAGAGAAATGGAAATTAAAACGAAAATAAATAAATATGACCTAATGAAACTTAAAAGCTTTTGCATATCAAAGGAATCCATAAACAAGACAAAAAACAGCCATCAGAATGGGAGAAATTATTTTTAAACAAAGTAACCAGCAAAGGATTAATCTCCAAAATATACGAACAACTCATGCAGCTCAATATGAAGAAAAAAAATACCCAATCAAAAAATGGTGGAAGCTCTAAATAGACATTTCTCCAAAGAAGACTTACAGGGGCCAAAAAGCACATGAAAATATGCTTAACATCACTAATTATTAGAGAAGTGCAAATCAAAACTGCAATGAGGTATCACCTCCATGCTAACCAGAATGGCCATCATCAAAATTCTACAAACAATAAATCCTGGAGAAGGAGTGGAGGAAAGGGAACCCTCCTACTCTGTTCGTAGGAATGTATACTTGTACAGCCAGTATGGAGAACAGTATGGAGGTTCTTTAAAAACTAAAACTAGAGCTACGGAATGATTCAGCATTCTCACTCCTGGGCATATATCTGGAAAAAAACATGTTTCAAAAAGTTATATACCCTCCAATATTCATTGCAGCATTATTTACAGTAATGATGACATGGAAACAACCTAAATGCCTATCAACAGAGGAATGGATAAAGATGATGTGGTACATATATACAATGGAATATTACTCAGCCATAAAAAGGAATGAAATAGTGTCATTTGCAGCAACATGGATGAACCTAGATATTGTCATACTGAATGAAATAAGTCAGACAGAGAAAGACAAATATCATATGATATAATTTGTATGTGGAATCTAAAAAATATAAAGGGTGCAAATGAACTTATCTATAAAACAGAAATAGAGTTACAGATGTAGAAAATAAACTTATGTTTGCCAGGGTGTAAGGGGTGGGGAAGGGATAAATTGGAAGATTGAGATTGACATATACACACTACTATATAGGAAATAGATAACTAATAAGGACCTACTGTATAGAACAGAGAACTCTACTCAGTACTCTGTAATGGCCTATATGAGAAAATAATCTAAAAAAGAGTGGATATATGTATATGTATAAGTGATTCACTTTGCTGTACACCTGAAACTAACACATTGTAAATCAACTATACTCCAATAAATTTTTTTTAAAAGTTAGATTGCTTTTTGAGTTATTTCTATTTTCTTGTATATGTAGTTATCACTATAAATGTTTCTTTCGGAATGTTTTTTGCTTTATCTTATGAGTTTTGGTGTGTTTGTCCATTTGTATTTGTTTGAAGATATTTTTTGATTTCCCTATAGGTTTGTGATTTTACTCGTTGGGTGATCAGGAGTGTGTTGATTCCCCATATTTGTGATTTTTTCAGTTTTCCTCTGGTTATTGAATTCTGATTTCATAGCATTGTGGTAAAAAAAGATGCTTGGTATGATTTTAATCTTTTTCAGTTTGCTAAGCCTGTTTTGTGACCTAACATATCTATTTTGGAGAATTTTCTGTGTGTGCTTGAATGTGTGTTGTGGTACTATTGGATGTTATATTGTCTATATTTATGTAAAGTCCATTTGGTCTAAAGTATAGTTCAAGTACCATGTTTATTTATTGATTTTCTGTATGGATGATTTATCTATTCTTGAAAGTGGAGTATTGAAGTTCCCTACTGTTATTGTATCATTGTCTAGTTCCCCCTTCTTAGGTGGTGGTATATCTTTCCTTTTTTTTTGGTCACGCTGTGGTGCAGCTTGCAGGATCTCAGTTCTTAGTTCCCCTACTAGAGCCCCATCAGTGAGAGTGTCAAGTCCTAACCACTGAACTACTAGGGAATTCCCAAGTATTTCCTTAATATACTTAAGTGTTCCAAATTTTGGTGCATATGTGTTTGCAGTTGTTATTTTATTTTGATGAATTGACCCTTTTATCATTACAGTAAGTCCCCTACATATGAATGAGTTCCATTATGAGGGTGCATTTGTAAGTCCAATTTGTTCATAAGCCCAACAAAGTTAGCCTAGGTACCCAACTAACACAATCCGCTATATAGTACTGTACTGTAATAGGTTTATAATAATTTTCACACAAATAAAAACACAAACACAAAAGATAAATAAACCAGTTTTAATCTTACAGTACAGTACCTTGAAAAGTACAGTAGTACAGTACAACAGCTGGCATACAGGGCCTGGCATTTAGTGAACAGGCAAGAAGGGTTACTGACTGGAGGAGGGAGGCAAGGTGGGAGATGGTAAGGCTGAAGGATCATCAGCAATAGGAGATGGAGGGCAAACTGCAATTTCACTCACACCTGATGTTGATGGAACACACGTTCACATCTTTGAAAGTTTGCAACTTGACATTTCATGTGTAGGGGACTTAATGTATATAACAAACTTTGTTTTTTGTTACAGTATTTTACTTAAAGTCTATTTTTTCTGATAAAAGTATAGCTATCCCTTCTCTCTTTTGGTTTCTTTTTGCATGGAATATCTTTTTTCATCCCTTCACGTTCAGAGTATGTGTGCCTTTAAAGCTTACATGAGTCTCTCAAAGGCAGTGGACTCGGGCCTTTTTTTCCCATTCAACCATGCTATGCCTTTTTTTTTTTTTAACATCTTTATTGGGGTATAATTGCTTTACAATGGTGTGTTACTTTCTGCTTTATAACAAAGTGAATCAGTTATACATATACATATGTTCCCATATCTCTTCCCTCTTGCATCTCCCTCCCTCCCACCCTCCCTATCCCACCCCTCCAGGCTGTCACAAAGCACCAAGCCAATATCCCTGTGCCATGCGGCTGCTTCCAACTAGCTATCTACCTTCCTATGTTTGTTAGTGTGTATATGTCCATGACTCTCTCTCGCCCTGTCACAGCTCACCCTTCCCCCTCCCCATAACCTCAAGTCCGTTCTCTAGGAGGTCTGCGTCTTTATTCGTGCCTTACCCCTAGGTTCTTCATGACATTTTTTTTTCTTAAATTCCATATATATGTGTTAGCATACGGTATTTGTCTTTTTCTTTCTGACTTACTTCACTCTGTATGACAGCATGCTATGCCTTTTAATTTAAGCATTTAATTTATTTACATTTAAAGTTATTATTTTATATGTAAGGGTTTACTAATGCCATCTTGTTTTCTTGCTTTATAGTTCCATTCTTCCACTCTTGCTGTCTTCCTTTTCAAATTGATAATTTTGCATAATACAATTTTGATTTATTTCCCTTTAACTTTTGTGTATCTACTATACTTTGCTTTGTGATTACCTTGACGCATATATCAAACACCTTATAATTATAATAATCTCTTTTAAGCTGATAATAAGTTGCTTCCATCATATACAAAAACGTTACACTCTTCTCCCCTCCCATATTTTGTTTTTAATGTCACAATTTATACCTTTTTATATTTTGTATCCATTGACAAATTATTTTAACTATAGCTATTTTTAATACCTTTGTACTTTAACACTTATCCTAGAATTAAGTGATTAACACACCACGACATTACAGTTTAGGATATCTGAAGTTAACTAAATACTTACCTTTACCAGTGTGTTTTATATTTTCATGTTTTCATGATACTGGCTAGGATCCTTCAATTTCAACTTGAAGAACTCGTTTCAGCCTGTTTTTGTAAGGCAGGTCTAACAGTGATGAATTCCAGCAACGTCTATTCTTATGGGAAAGTCTCTACAACTCCATTGCTATTTTTTCTTTGTTTTCGTCTTGTTTTGTTTTTTTCTTTCTTCCAGTTTTATTGAGATATAATTGACATACAACACTGTATAAGTTTAAGGTGTACAGCATAATGATTTGACTTAATACATCCTGAAATGATTATCACAATAAGTTTAGTGAACATACATCATCTCATATAGACAAAAATTAAAGAAATAGAATTCCCTGTGATGAGTACTCTTAGGAGTTATTCCCTTAAAAACTTTCATATATAACCTAGACCAGTGTTAATTATATTTATCATGTTGTACATTATATCCCTAGTACTTAGTTAACTTAAAACTGGAAGGCTGTACCCTTCTGACTGCCTTCCGATAACCAAAATTCTGATCGCTTTTCCCATGAGGTTTTCTTTGAAGTATAATTGACCGACAACACTGTGATAGTTTCTGTTACAAGATATAGTGATTCAAAATTTCTATACATTTCAAAATGATCACCAAGATAAGTCTACATAGCATTGGTCACCATTAAAACATATTACATAATTATTGACTATATTCCCCACATGATACATTTCATACTGGTGACCTTATTTTGCAACTGGAAGTTTGTACCTCTTTATCTCCTTCACCCATTTCTTTTCTCCTACCACCCATCCTCTCAGGAAAACACCTGTTTTGTTTTTTCTCTGTATCTATAACTGTTTATGTTTGTTCACTTGTTTTGATTTTAGATTGCACATATAAATGAAATCATACAGTATTTGTGTTTATCTGACTTATTTCACTTAACATAATACGTTCTAGGTCCATTTGTGTTGTCTCAAATGGCAAGATTTTATTATTTTTTATGGCTGGGTAATATTCATATATATATATATATATATATATATATATATATATATATATATAATTCTCTTTATCTATTCATCTATTGATGGGCACTTGGGTTGCGTCCATATCTTGGCTATTGTGAATAATGCTGCAATGAACATAGAGGTGAATATATCTTTTCTAATTAGTGTTTTTGTTTTTTTCAGATAAATATGCAGGAATGGAATTACTGGGTTATATGGTAGGTCTATTTTGAACTTTTCTGAGGAATCTCCATAGTGGCTGCACTAATGAACATTCCCACCAACAGTGCACAAAGGTACCTTCTATCCACATCCTCACCAAGACTTTTTCTTGTCTTTTTGATAAAAGCCATTCTTTTTTTTTTTTTTACTTTTTTTAACATCTTTATTGGAGTATAATTGCTTTATAATTGTGTGTTAGTTTCTGCTGTATAACAAAGTGAATCAGCTATATGTATACATATATCCGCATATCTCTTCCCTTTTGCGTCTCCTTCCCACTCTCTCTATCCCACCCCTCTAGTTGGACACAAAGCACCGAGCTGATCTCCCTGTGCTATGCAGCTGCTTCACACTAGCTAACTATTTTACATTTGGTAGTGTATATATGTCAATGCCACTCTCTCACTTCGTCCCAGCTTACCCTTCCCCCTCCTCATGTCCTCAAGTCCATTCTCTATGTCTGCATCTTTAGTCCTGTCCTGACCTTAGGTTCTTCAGAACCATTTTTTTCCCTTTAGATTCCATATATATGTGTTAGCATATGGTATTTGTTTTTCTCCTTCTGACTCACTTCACTCTGTATGACAGTCTCTAGGTCCATCCACCTCACTACAAATAACTCAATTTCATTTCTTCTTATGGCTGAGTAATATTCCATTGTATATATGTGCCACATCTTCTTTATCCATTCATCTGATAATAGCCATTCTGACAGGTGTGACATGATATCTCACTGTGGTTTTCATTTGCATTTCTTGATGATTACTGATGTTGAGTATTTTTTCATGTGCCATGTAGGCCATTCGTATGTCTTCTTCGGAAAATGTCTATTTAGATCCTCTACATATTTTCAATCAAGTTTTTTTAAAATGTTGAATTATATGAGTTCTTATACTTTAGATATTAACCCCTTATCAGATATATTGTTTGCAAATATCTTCTCCCATTCAATTGGCAGGATTTTCATTTTTGTTTATAGTTTACTTCACTGTGCAAGAGCTTTTTCGTTTGATGTAGTCCCATGTATTTATTTTTACTTTTGTTTCCTTTGCCTGAAGAGATGCATCCAAAAAATACTAAGACTAATATCAAAGCGTATATTGCATATGTTTTCTTCTAGAAATTTTATGGTTTGAGGTCTTACATTTAAGTTTTTATTCAATTTATTTTTATGCATGGTGTGAGAGAGTTGTCCAGTTTGATTCTTTTGTATGTAGTTGTAGTTGTCCAATTTTGCCAACACAATTTATTGAACAGGCAGTCTTTCCCCCATTTTAAATTCCTGCCTCCTTTGTCATAGATTAATTGCCCATATAAGTGTGGGTTCATTTCTGTGCTTTCTATTCTGTTTCATTGATCTAAGTGTCTGATTTTGTGCCAGTACCATATGGTTTTGATTACTGTAGCTTTGTAGTATAGTTTGAAATCATGGCGCATGATTCCTCCAACTTTGTTCTTCTTTCTCAAGATTGTTTTGACTCTTAGGGTCTTTTGTGTTTCCATACAAATTTTAGAATTATCTGTTCTAATTCTGTGAAAATTGCTATTTTGATTGGGATTACATTTAATCTGTAGAATGCCTTGGGTAGTATGGCCATTTTAACATATTAATTCTTCCAGTGAATAAACACAGTATATCTTTCCATCTGTCTGTGTCGTCTTCAACTTATCACATCAGTGTATAATAGTTTTCCAAGAACAAATCTTTTATCTCTGCAGTTAGATTTATTCCTAGGTATTTTATTCTTTTAGATGTGATTGTAAGTAGGGTTGTTTTCCTAATTCCTCTTTCTGATAGTTTGTTGTTAGTGTATAGAAATGCAAGAGATTTCTGTATATTACTTTTCGGTCCTGCAAATTTACCAAATTCATTGATGACTTCTAGTAGGTTTTGGTGGTATCTTAATGATTTTCTATGTATAGTATCATGTCATTGGCAAACAGTGACAGTTCTACTTCTTCCTTTCCAATTCGGATTCATTTTATTCTTTTTTTGTCTGATTGCTGTGGCTAAGACTTCCAATACTGTGTTGAAAAAACATAGGGCATACTTTTAATGCTCCAGATCTTAGAGGAAATGATTTCAGCTTCTTACCATTGAGTATGATGTTAGCTGTGGGTTTGACATATATGACCTTTATTATGTTGAGATCTTTTCCCTCCTTACCCCCTTTGAATGTTGAATTTTTTCAAAAGCTTTTTCTACCTCTATTGAGCTAATCATATGGTTTTCAGGCTTCAATTTGTTAATCTGGTGTATCACATTGATTTATATGCGGATTTGAAACCACACTTGCATCCCTGGGATATATCCTACTTGATAATGGTGTATTGTCCTTTTAATGTACTGTTGAATTCAATTTGCTAATATTTTGTTGAGGATTTTTACATCTATGTTTATCAGAGACATTGGCCTGTAATTTTATTTTATTTTTTTGGTCATATCTCTGTCTGGTTTTGGTATCAGGGTGATGCTGCCCTTGTAGAATTAGATCATAAGCATTTCTCACATTTCCCCCAGGAATTTTTTGGAATAGTTTGAGAAGGATCAGTGTTAACTCTTCTCTAAATGTTCCATAGAATTCATCTGTGAAGCCATCTGTCCCTGGACTTTGGTTTGTTGGTAATGGTTTTATTACTGATTTAATTTCATTACTGGTACTTGTTTTGTTCATATTTTCTATTTATTCCAGGTCAATCTTGGGAGACTGTACATTTCTATGAATTTGTCCATTTTTTCTTGGTTGTCCATTTTATTGCCATATAATTTTCATGGTAATTTCTTATGATCGTTTGTATTTCTGTGGTATTGTTGCAATATCTTCTCTTTCATTTCTGATTTTATTAATTTAGTCTCTCTCTTTTTTTCTTGATGAGTCTGGATAAAAGTTTATCAATTTTGTTTATCTTTTCAAACAACCAGCTCTTAGTTGCATTGATCTTCTCTATCGCTTTTTTAAGTCTCTATTTCATTTATTTCTGCTCTGATCTTTATGATTTCTTTCCTTCTACTAACTTTAGATTTTGTTTGTCTTCTTTTTTCTAATTCCTTTACATGTAAGGTTAGATTGTGTAGTATATCTGAGATGTTTCTTGTTTCCTGAGGTAAGGTTGTATTGCTGTAAACTTCCCTTTTAGAACGGCTTTTGCAGTGTCTCATAGATTTTGGATGGTTGTGTTTTGTTTTCATTTGTCTCCAAGTGTTCTTGATTTCCTCTTGGATTTCTTCAGTGATCAATTTTTGTTTAGTAACATATTGTCTAACCTCCATGTGTTTGTGCTTTTGTAGCTTTTTTTTTTTCTTGTTGTTGATTTCTATTCTCATAGTGTTGTGGCCTAAAAAGACGCTTGATATGATTTCAAACTTCTTAAACTTACTGAGGCTTTTTTGTGGCCTAGCAAGTGATCTATCCTGGAGAATGTTCCATGTACATTTGAAAAGAATGTGTATTCTACTGTTTTTGGATGGAACGTTCTCTATATATCTATTGATTTCATTTGGTCCAATGTGTGCTTAATGTGTTAAAGTTCCCTACTGCTGTTGTGTTACTGTCATTTTATCCCTTTATGTCTGTTAATATTTGCTTTACGTATTTAGGTGCACCTAAGTTAGGTGCATATATATCTTCTTCTTGGATTGATCCCTTGATGATTATGTTATGTCCATCTTTGTCTCTTGTTACAGCCTTTGTTTTGAGGTCTATTTTGTCTGATATTATTGCTACACCAGCTTTCTTTTTGTTTCTATTTGCATGGAGTACTTTTTCCATCCCTTCACTTTCAGTCCATGTCTGTCCTTAGATCTGAAGGGAGTCTCTTGTAGGCAGCATATATATATTTTAATCAGTTCAACCATTCTATGTTTTTTGATGGGAGCATTTAGTCCATGTACACTTAAAGTATTTATAGTTATGTACTTATTGTCACCTTGTTAACTGTTTTGGGGTTGTTTCTGCAGTTCCTTCTTGTTCCTTTCTTCTTTTACTCTCTTCCCTTGTGATTTGATGACTATCTTTAGTGTTTTGTTTGTTCCTTTCTCTCTTTTTTGTGTGTGTGTCTATTATAGATTTTTGGTTTATGGTTACCATGGGGTTTACATATAGCTATATATCATTATTCTAAGTTGGTGATCTCTTAAGATCAAACACATTTTAACAACTCTGCATTTTACTATTTTGGACATATTTTACATTTTTCGTTTTGTGCATCTTTACTTATTGTGAATATCAATAGATGATTTTACTACTTTTGTGTTTTACCTGCCTACTAGCTAATTTACTACCTTTATTGTATATTTGCCTTTAGCAATGAGCTTTGTCCTTTTGTAATTTTCATATTTCTAGTTGTGGCCTTTTCTTTTTTGCTTAGAGAAGTCTCTAAAATTTCTTGTAAAGCTGGTTTTGTGGTGCTGAACTCTTTCAGTTTTTCTTGTCTGTAAAACTTTTGATCTTTCCTTCAAATGTGAATGATAGCCTTGCTGGGTAGAGTGTTCTAGCTTGTAGGTTTTTCCCTTTGATCACTTTAAATATATTGTGCCATTCCCTTCTGGTCTCCAGAATTTTCCTGAAAAGACAGGTGAGAGCTTTATGGGATAACATGCTTTTCCTCTTGCTGCTTTTAATATTATCTCTTTAACTTTTATTTATTCCATTTTAATGTGTGGTCCTCTTTGGGTTGACTCTCTGTGCTTCCTGGACGTTGATGTCTGTTTCCTTTCTCAGGTTAGGGAAATTTTCAGCTACTTGTCTTCAAATGCTTCGTGCCCCTTTCTTTCTCTGTTCTCATTCTGGGACCCCTATAATGCAAATGTTAGTATGCTTGATATTGTCCCAAAGGTCTGTTAAACCATCCTCATTTTTAAAATTCTTTTTTTTTCTTTTTCTTTCTCTTCAGCTTGAGTGATTTCCACTGTTTTTTCTCAGTTCACTAATACAGTCCTATCATCTAATCTACTGTTGATTCCTCCTAGCATATTTTTTATTGCAGTTATTGTATTTTTCAGCTCTGTTTTGTCCTTCTTTATATATTCTAATTTTTTATTGAACTTTCACTGCATTCCTCCATTCTACTCCTGAGTTTTTTCAGCATCTTTATAATCACTAGCTTGAACTCTTTATGAGGCAGATTGATTATCTCCACTTCACTTAGTTCTTCTACTGGGGTTTTATCTTTTTCCTTCATTTGGATCATATTACTCTGTTGTCTCTTTTTTCTAAATTTGCTGTTTTTATGTCTATGTATTCAGTAGGTTGGTTACTTTTCTGATATTGGAGAAGTGGCCTTTTTTAGGAAACATCCTATGTATCTTAGCAGTGCACTCCCTTCTGGTCATCAGAATTTTATGCTCTAAGGGTTCTCTATGTGGGCCGTGTGGGCCATTCTGTTGTAGTGGGAGGACTATTGTGGGCACTCTGGTATGCATGGTTGGCCCCTGGTCTGGTTGGTTGTCAGGCCCTGAATTGTGCAAAGGCTGCTGGCCACTGGCAGGAAGACTCAGATCATAAGGCAGCTGCTGGGGAGCCCTGGGAAACTCCAGGGCTAATGCTTGTCCACAGGTGAGCACAGCTGGGTTCTGGATTGGGTGGTTGTGGGACTGGGGATCCTGGACCTAAGGCTGGCCTCTTAGTGGGTGTGTCTGCTTCCTGACATGGCTGGCTGCATGATCTGGGGTGTCCCAAAGCTGATATCATTCCACAGGTGGATGGGTCTTGATCTCCGGATGTCTGAATTGGGCCAGGGTATCTTGGAGCTAGTGTCAGCCTGTTGGTGGGCAGCCTAGGGGGTCCTGAGGATAGCACTTTCCTACTGGTGGGCTGAGTCATGTCCCAGGGTCTCTGTCTTTTGGATTCTGAAGTCCCAAAGCTGGTGTTGTCATGCTGTTGGGTGTTGCCAGTTGTTGACACAGCTGGCTGAGGGGTCTGTGGTGTCCCAAAGCTTGTATTGGTCCTCTGATGGGTGGGGTCAGATAGCAGGGCAGCTGGCTGAGGGGCTCAAGGTGTCCCAGAGTTGGTATTGACCTGCTGCTGGATTGGGCCTTGGCTCAGGGTATCCTGGGTCTGGTGCCTGCCCACTAATGGCTGAGACTGGTCTCAGGGCTAGTGTTGGTGTGCAGGGCTAGGTTCTGAGCTCCCAGATGAACAGTACCATGTCCCATTCAGCTGAGGGATCAGAGGATCTTAAGGAAGCAGGCCTGCAGGTGAGTGAGGCTGTGTTCCCTCCTGGCTAGTTGCTTGGTCTGAGGCATCCCAGTACTGATGCAAACAAGCTGGTATGTGGGGCCAGGTTCCAGTGCTAATAAGCTAAAGGAGCTCAAAATGGCCCTTGCTAGTCCCAGCATTCCTGTGGTACAACGAGCTCCCAAAATTGGCTGCTGCCAGTGTCTATGTCCCCAGGGTGACCTGCTGCCTCTCTGGGAGGCTTTCCAAGATCAGCAGGTGGGACTGATTCAGGATCTTTCAAATTACTGCTTCTTCTCTGGCTCCTGAAGCATGTGAGATTTTGTGTGTGCGCTTTAAGAGTGGAGTCTCTTTTTGCCATAACCCTGTGGATCTTCCAAAAGTAAGCTCCACTGGCCTTCAAATGCAAATGTCCTGGGCGTTCATCTTCCTGGTGCAAGGCCCCTGGGCTGGGGTACTCAATGTGGAGCTCAGACCCCTCAATCCTTGGGGAGAACATTTGTAATTTTAATTATCCTCTCATTTGTGGGTCTTGACTATACCACAACCCCTACCCTCCTCCCATCTCACAGTGGTTCCTTCTTTATATCTTTAGTTTTAGATCTTTTCTGCTAGATTCCAGGCTTAATCATTAATCCTTGCTCTGTAAATAGTTGTAATTTTGGTGTGTTCATAGGAGGAGGTGAGCTCAGGGTCCTCCTAGCTGCCATCTTGGCTGCACACTTTTAAAGAATAGATCCTAAGTCCCCACATCAAAAAGGGAATGATAATTATATTATGGGAAAGAAGTGTTAGATAACAGCATACAATTGTAATCATATATTTCAATATATAAATGTATGTACAATATTGCAATATAGAAATGTGTCAAATCAAACATATTGTACACCTTAAACTTACACAATGATATATGTCAATTACATTTAAATTAAAAAAATGAAACCACCAAAGAAGTAATTCAGAGATTGAAAAGAGGACACAGTAGAGGACAGCTGAAAGCGATGTATGGAGGAAAAAAATATTATCAACAGTGTTGAAACACCTAAATAATCAGCTACACAAGATATCATCCTCTATTGCCTGACTAGTAGATGAAAGTTCTGTCCACTAAATACATTTCACTCTCCTACATCCTGAACCTGATAGAATTGTACCTCAGTAGCCACTTAAAATTAAGGATGGTCACACAAACTAATTTCCAATGAAATATGAGCAAAAGTGATTTGTGCCACTTCTGGAGAAAAGTCTTTCAGAGAGGGGACATTATGTATCACATTTCTTTTCTTCCTAACACAGTGACCTGCAAAGTTACACTAGTGAGGTTCTCTCAGCAAAGGACCTTGAGTGAGAACAATGTGGGAAATATCACTGTTCCCACTAAAAGTGGACATATAATGTGAGTATAAAAACACTTGTATATTGTTTAAAGACACTGAGATTTGAGAGGTATTTGTAATAGCATCATAATCTACCTCATTCTTATATACCTGAACTACTGCAAAAAAATCCTAATCAATACTATGTCTTATTATTAGGCACCCCTAAACCAAATAATTCCCTACTTCATGAACAGAGAAAAGTTTAAGAGTCAGATATGATTCACTCGTCTGTTTAAAACTCCATAACTTTACTTTTAGTAAAGAAAAGTGAGAGTCAGATATGATTCACTCACCTATTTAAAACTCCATAACTTTACTTTTAGCTTGAAAGACTCTCAATTTCTCCCTACTGCCTTTTGTGCAATGCGTAACACATTTTTTTAAACATCTTTATTGGAGTATAATTGCTTTACAATGTTGTGTTAGTTTCTGCTGTATAACAAAATAAATCAGCTATATGTATAGATATATCACCATATACCCTCCCACTTGCATCTCCCTCCAACACTCCCTATTCCAACCCTCTAGGTGGTCACAAAGCACCGAGCTGATCTCCCTGTGCGAAGCAGCTGCTTTCCACTAGCTATCTATTTTACATTTGGTAGTGTATATATGTCCATGCCACTCGCTCACTTCGTCCCAGCTTATGCTTCCCCCACCCCATGTCCTCACGTACAATATCTATGTCTGCATCTTTATTCCTGTCCTGCCCCTAGGTAAATCAGAGCCATTTTTTTAAGATTCCATATATATGTATTAACATGTGGTATTTGTTTTTCTCTTTCTGACTTACTTCATTCTGTATGACAGACTCTAGGTCCATCCACCTCATTACAAATAACTCAATTTCGTTTCTTTTTATGGCTAATATTCCATTGTATATATGTGCCACATCTTCTTTATCCATTCATCTGATGATGGACACTTAGGTTGTTTCCATCTCCGGGCTATTGTAAATAGTGCTGCAATGAACATTGTGGTACATGTCTCCTTTTAAACTATGGTTTTCTCAGGGTATATGCCCAGTAGTGGGATTGCTGGGTCACATGGTAGTTCTATTTTTAGTTTTTAAGGAACCTCCGTACTGTTTTCCATAGTGGCTGTATCAATTTACATTCCCACCAAGAGTGCAAGAGAGTTCCCTTTTCTCCATTAATTGCCTATCCAATGCTTTGCTTCTGTGGTCGCTTAGGTAATGGCATCACATTGGCCCTGATGGCTACATAAGACTCATCCAGGAGTATTTCTTCATAACAATGTTTTGGGTCCCTATCCAAGATCACTAAGGACCAGAACAACACAGGCTGCATATAGCAGGAAAGTCTGTGCAAAATATCCTCTCCATCATCAACTGAGAATATATGGTAAAAAGAAAGTGAAACACTTTTTATAACATCCAGGCTATTAAACTTCTAAATGTCATAAATATTAACTCCCAGTAACCATGGAATAGGTGCAATTGGCCTGCAGGTAAGATTCAGCCTAAGATCCGTCCAGAATTCTGATCACTCTGAGGTGAGGAGTGGGGATATGCTCACCTGGGATTCCCTCAGTTGCCTGTTACTTCCAATCCTTTACACAAGCAGTCCTTGATCCTTCAGACTGCTCCCACACCTCAGCCCTAGTACTGTGATAAGGGTTTGGGCTATAATAACAAAGAAACCTCGGCCCAAACCCAGGCCAAACAACTTAACTCTGACGTTGAGAAGTTGTATATTCCAGTTATGTCTAGCATGACTCATCTGCAGAATTATGGGCATTATAGTAAGTACCTTATAGGGTTATGGTGGGGATTAAGTGCAATGGTGTATGCAAAATGGCTGGCACAGAGAAGCTGTTCAAGAAATGGTCCCAATTATTACAGATACACTACTCCCATTCCTCTTCTGTATCCATGCTTCTTACCTATGTAAGGAGCCCGAGTCAGGTTTCCACATCTACCAGACATGAATGAGAGTGCTCACCATTCAAGAAAGTTGTAAGGCACTGCCAGGGTCCCGTGATCCAGGGACAACTTCCCCAGGAGAACACACGGCGCCCCTCAGGCTGGAACAACGCCATGCCAGCCTCTGTCGCCACAGGCTCGCCCCGCATTACGTACACATCCCTCCCCAAGGCCTGAGTGAGCCAGAGTCACCGAATCAGCGGCTCCTTTAACCCCGTGCTGTCTGAGTGAAAAACAGATGCGCTCAGTCGACCTACACACAGAGGCGGGGCCAAATTCAAAGCTAAGCCCTGGGAGCTGTGCGAACAAAGAAGAGAAAGGAAAATCTCTCACAGCAGCCTCAGGAGCAGCGGACTAAATCTCCATAATCAACTTGATGTACCCTGAATCTGTGGAATACCAGAATAGACAATGAATCATCCCAAATTGAGGAGGTGGAATTTGGGAGGAACAATATATATATATATTTTTTCCCCTTTTTCTATTTTTCTGAGTGTGTATGTGTATGCTTCTGTGTGTGATTTGGTCTGTATAGCTTTGCTTCCACCATTTGTCCTAGGGTTCTGTCTGTCTGTCTTTTCTTGTTTTTTTAGTATAGTTTTTAGCACTTGTTATCATTGGTGGATTTGTTTTTTGGTTTGGTTGCTCTCTTCTTTCTTCCTTTCATTTTTTTAATAGTTAAAAATAATTATTTTATTTTATCTTCTTCTTTCTTTCTTTTTTTCTCCCTTTTATTCTGAGCCGTGTGGATGACAGGCTTTTGGTGCTCCAGCCAGGCATCAGGGTTGTAACTCTGAGGTGGGAGAGCCAAGTTCAGGACATTGGCCCACAAGACACCTCCCGGGACCATGTAATATCAAATGGCAAAAATCTCCCAGAAATCCCCATCTCAATGCCAAGACCCAGCTACACTCAACGACTAGCAAGCTCCACTGCTGGACACCCCATGCCAAACAACTAGCAAGACAGGAACACAAACCCACGCATTAGCAGAGAAGCTGCCTAAAATCATAATAAGGCCACAGACCCCCCAAAACACACCACTAGACATGGACCTGCCCATCAGGAAGACAAGATCCAGCATCATCCACCAGAACACAGGCACTAGTCCCCTCCACCAGGAAGCCTACACAACACACTGAAAGAGCTTAGCCACCGGGGGCAGATGCCAAAATCAATGGAAGCTACAAATCTACAGCCTGTGAAAAAGAGACCCTAAACACAGAGTGTTAAGCAAAATGAGAAGACAGAGAAACACACAGCAGATGAAGGAGCAAGGTAAAAACCCACCAGATCTAACAAATAAAGAGAAAATAGGCAGTCGACCTGAGAAAGAATTCAGAATAATGTTAATAAAGATGATCCAGAATCCTGGAAATAGAATGGAGAAAATAAAAGAAACGGTTAACAAGGACCTAGAAAAACTAAAGAGCAAACAAACAGTGATGAACAACACAATAAATGAAATGAAAAATACTCTAGAAGGGAAAAAAAGTGGAATAACTGAGGCAGAAGAACGGATAAGTGACCTGGAAGATAAAATAGTGAAAATATCTCTTGCAGAGCAGAATAAAAAAAAAGAAAAGAATTGAGGACAGTCTCAGAGACTTCTGGGACAATATTAAATGCACCAATATACGAATGACAGGGGTCCCAGAAGAAGAAGAGAAAAAGAGAGGGACTGAGAAAATATTTGAAGAGATTATAGTTGAAAATTTCCCTAAGATGGGAAGGGAAATAGTTAATCAAGTCCAGGAAACACAGAGAGTCCCATACAGGATAAATCCAAGGAGAAACCTGCCAAGACACATATTAATCAAACTATCAGATAATAAATACAAAGGAAACATATTAAAAGCAGCAAGGGAAAAAAACCAAAAAACTTACAAGGGAATCCCCTTAAGGTTAACAGCTCATCTTTCAGCAGAAATCCTGCAAGCCAGAAGGGAGTGGCAGGACATATTTAAAGGGATGAAGGGGAAAAACCTACAACCAAGATTAGTCTACCCCACAGGGATCTCATTTGGATCCAATGAAGAAATTAAAACCTTTACAGACAAGCAAATTCTATGAGAATTAAGCACCACCAAACCACTTTTATAACAAATACTAAAGGAATTTCTCTAGACAGGAAACACAAGAGAAGGAAAAGACGTACAATAACAAACCCAAAACAATTAAGAAAATGGTAATAGGAACATACATATCGATAATTACCTGAAATGTAAATGGATTAAATGCTCCAATCAAAAGACATAAACTGGCTGAACGGATACAAAAACAAGACCTGTATATATGCTGTCTACAAGAGACCCACTTCAGACCTAGGGACACATACAGACTGCAAGTGAGGGGATGGAAAAAGATATTCAATGCAAATGTAAATCAAAAGGAAGCTGGAGTAGCATTTCTCATATCAGACAAAATAGAAGTTTAAACAAAGACTATTACAAGAGACAAAGAAGGATACCACATAATGATCAAGGGATAAATCCAAGAAGAAGATCTACCAATTGTAAATATTTATGCACCCAACATAGGAGCACCTCAATACATAAGGCAAATACTAACAGCCATCAAAGGGGAAATCGACAGTAACACAATAATAGTAGGGGGCTTTAACACCCCACTTTCACCAATGGGCAGATCATCCAAAATGAAAATAAATAAGGAAGCAAAAGCTTTAAATGATACATTAAACAAGATGGACATAATTGATATTTATGGGACATTCCATTCAAAAACAACAGAACACACTTTCTTCTAAAGTCCTCATGGAACATTCTCCAGGATAGATCATAACTTGGGTCACAAATCGAGCTGGGGTAAATTTAAGAAAATTAAAATCATATCAAGTATCTTTTCCGACCACAACACTTTGAGACTAGATGTTAATTACAGGAAAAAATCTGTAAAATATACAAACACATGGAGGCTAAACAATACACTACATAATAACCAGGAGATCACTGAAGAAATCAAAGAAGAAATCAAAAGACACCTCAAAATAAATGAAAATGAAAACATGACAACCCAATGCCTATGGCATGCAGTGAAAGCCATTCTAAGAGGGAAGTTTATAGCAATACAATCGTAACTTAAGAAACAAGAAACATCTCAAATAAACAACCCATCCTTACACCTTAAGCAATTAAAGAAAGAAGAACAAAAATCCCCCAAAGTTAGCAGAAGGAAAGAAATCATAAAGATCCGATCACAAATAAATGAAAAAGAAATGAAGGAAACTTTGGCAGAGATCAATAAAATTAAAGGCTGGGTCTTTGAGAAGTTAAATGAAATTGAAAAAGCATTAGACAGACTCATCAAGAAAAAAAGGGAGAAGACTCAAGTCAATAGAATTAGAAATGAAAGAGGAGAAGTAACAACTGATACTGCAGAAATCCAAAGGATCATGTGAGATTACTACAAGCAACTATATGCCAATAAAACGGACATCGTGGAAAAAACAAATTCTTAGAAATGCACAACCTTCCGAGACTGAACCAGGCAGAAATGGAACATATGAACAGACCAATCAAAAGCGCTGAAATATAAACTCTGACTAAAAATTTTCCAACAAACAAAAACCCAGGACGAGCTGGCTTCACAAGTGAATTCTATCAAACATTTAGAGAAGAGCTAACACCTATCCTTCTCAAACTCTTCCAAAATATAACAGAGGGAGGAACACTTCTAAACTCATTCTATGTGGCCACCATCATCCAGATAACAAAACCAGACAAACATGTCACAAAGAAAGAAAACTACCGGCCAATATCACTGATGAACATAGATGCAAAAATCCTCAACAAAATCCTGGCAAACAGAATCCAACAGCTCATTAAAAGGATCATACACCATGATCAAGTGGGGTCTATCCCAGGAATGCAAGGATTCTTCAGTGTATGCAAATCAATCAATGTGATGCACCATATTAATAAATTGAAGGAGAACAACCATATGATCATCTCAATAGATGCAGGCAAAGTTTTCAAAAAAAATTCAACACCCATTTATGATAAAAATCCTCCAGAAAGTAGGCATAGAGGGAACTTACCTCAACAAAATGAAGGCCATATATGACAAACCCACAGCCAACATCATCCTCAATGGTGAAAAACTGAAACCATTTCCACTAAGATCAGGAACAAGATAAGTCTGCCCACTCTCACCACCATTATTCACCATAGATTTGGAAGTTTTAGCCACAGCAATCAGAGAAGAAAAAGAAATAAAAGGAACCCAAATTAGAAAAGAAGAAGTAAAGCTCTCACTGTTTGCAGATGACATGATACTATACATAGAGAATCGTAAAGATGTTACCAGAAAACAACTAGGGCTAATCAATGAATTTGCTAAACTAGCAGGATACAAAATGAATGCAAAGAAATCTCTTGCATTCCTATACAGTAATGATGAAATATCGGAAAGTGAAATTAAGAAAACAGTCCCATTTACCACTGCAAAAAACAATAAAATATCTAGGAATAAACCTACCTAAGGAGACAGAAGACCTGTATGCAGAAAATTATAAGAAACTGATGAAAGCAATTAAACATGATACAAATAGATGGAGAGATATATCATGTTCTTGGATTGGAAGAATCAACATTTTGAAAATGACTCTACTACGCAAAGCAATCTACAGATTCAATGCAATCCCTGTCAAACTATCACTGGCAGTTTTCACAGAACTAGAACAAAAAGTTTCACAATTTCTATGGAATCACAAAAGACCCCGAATAGCGAAACAACCTTGAGAAAGAAAATCGGAGCTGGAGGAATCAGGCTCCCTGACTTCAGACTATACTAAAAAGCTACAGTAATCAAGACAGTATGGTACTGGTACAGAAACAGGGATTTAGATCAATGGAACAGGATAGAGAGCCCAGATATAAACCCACACACATATGGTCACCTTATCTTTGATAAAGGAGGCAGGAATGAACAGTGGAGAAAAGACAGCCTCTTCAATAAGTGTTTCTGGGCAAACTGGAAAACTGCATGTAAAACAATGAAATTAGAACCCTCCCTAACACCATACACAAAAATAAACTCAAAATGAATTAAAGACCTAAATGTAAGGCCAGACACCATGAATCTCTTAGAGGAAAACATAGGCTGAACACTCTATGACATAAATCACATAAATCCTTTTTGATTAACCTCCTAGAGAAATGGAAATAAAAACAAGAATAAACAAATGGGACCTAATGAAACTTAACATCTTTTGCACAGCAAAGGAAACCATAAAGAAGACATAACAACAACCCTCAGAATGGGAGAAAATATTTGCAAATGAAGCAACTGACAATGGATTAATCTCCAAAACATACAAGCAACCCATGCAAGTCAATATTAAAAAAAAAAACCCAATCCAAAAGTGGACAAAAGACATAAATAGACATAAATAGACATTTCTCCAAAGAAGATACACAGATTGCCAACACACACATGAAAGAATGCTCAACATCATTAATCATAAGAGAAATGCAAATCAAACATACAATGAGATATCAACTCATACTGGTCAGAATGGCCATCATCAAAACATCTACAAACAATAAATGTTGGAGAGGGTGTGGAGAAAAGGGAACCCTCTTGCACTCTTGGTGGGAATGTAAATTGATACAGCCACTATGGAGAACAGTGTGGAGGTTCCTTAAAAAACAGAAAGTAAAACTACCATATGACCCAGCAATTGGACTATTGGGCATATAACCTGAGAAAACCATAATTTAAAATGAGTCATGTACCAAAATATTCCTTGCAGCTCTATTTACAATAGCCAGGATATGGAAGCAACCTAAGTCTCCATCAACACATGAATGGATAAAGAAGATGTGGTATATATATACAATGAAATATTACTCAGCCATAAAAAGGAATAAAACTGAGTTATCTGTAGTGGGGTGGATGGACCTAGAGTCTGTCATACAGAGTGAAGTAAGTCAGAAAGAGAAAAACAAATACTGTATGCTAACAGATATATATGGAATCTAAAAAAATAATAATGGTCATAAAGAACTTAGGGGAAAGATGGGAATAAAGATGCAGACCTACTAGAGAATGGACTTGAGGATATAGGGAGGGGGAAGAGTAAGATGGTACAAAGGGAGACAGTGGCATGGACATATATACACTACCAAATGTAAAATAGATAGCTAGTGGGAAGCAGCCGCATAGAACAGGTAGATCAGCTCTGTGCTTTGTGACCACCTAGAGGGGTGGGATAGGGAGGGTGGGAGGGAGAGAGATGCAAGAGGGAAGAGATATGTGGACATATGTTTATGTATAACTGATTCACTTTTTTATAAAGCAGAATGTAACCCACCATTGTAAAGCAATTATACTCCAATAAAGATGTTAAAAAAAATGATGATACAAATAGATGTACATATGTACCATGTTCTTGGCTTGGAAGAGTCAACATTGTAAAAATGACTATACTACCCAAAGCAATCTACAGATTCAATGCAATCCCTATCAAACTACCACTGGCATTTTTTCACAGAAATAGAACAAAAAAATCTCACAATTTGTATGGAAACACAAAAGACCCCGAATAGCCAAAGCAATCTTGAGAAAGAAAAATGGAGCTGAAGGAATCAGGCTGGCTGACTTCTGACTATACTACAAAGCTACATTAATCAAGACAGTATGATATTGTCACAGAAACAGAAATATAGATCAATGGAACAGGATAGAAAGCCCAGAGATAAACCCATGCACATATGGTCACCTTATCTTTGATAAAGGAGGCACGAATATACAGTGGAGAAAAGACAGCCTCTTCAGTAAGTGGTGCTGGGAAAACTGGACGGCTATATGTAAAAGAATGAAATTAGAACATTCTCTAACATTATACACACAAAAAAAATTCAAGATAAAGACCTAAATATAAGGCCAGATACTATTAAACTCTTAGAGGAAAGCATTTGCAGAACACTCCATGACATATATCAGAGCAATATCTTTTTTGACCCACCTCCTAGAGAAATGGAAATAAAAACAAAAATAAACAAATGGCACCTAATGAAACTTAAAGGCTTTTGCACAGCAAAGGAAAACATAAACAAGACAATCCTCAGGATAGGATAAAATATTTGCAAATGAAGCAACTGATAGAGGATTAATTTCCAGAATTTACAAGCAGCTCATGCAACTCAATATCAAAAAAACAAACAACCCAATTCAAAAATGGGCAGAAGACCTATATAGACATTTTTCCAAAGAAGATACACAGATTGCCAGCAAACACATGAAAGAATGCTCAACATCACGAATCATTAGAGAAATGCAAATCAAAACTACAATGAGAGAACATCTCACACCGGTCAGAATGGCCATCAAAAAATCTACAAACAATAAATGCTGGAGAGGGTGTGTATAAAAGGGGACCGTCTTGCAATGTTGGTGGGAAGGTAAATTGATACAGCCACTATGGAGGTTCCTTAAAATACTAAAAGTAGAATTATCATACGACCCAGCAGTCCCACTACTGGGCATATACCCTGAGAAAACCATAATTCAAAAAGATTCATGTACCAAAAGGTTCATTGCAGCACTATTTACAATAGCCAGGACATGGAAGCAACCTAAGTGTCCATCGACAGATGAATGGATAAAGAAGATGTGGCACATATATACAATGGAATATTACTCAGCCATAAGAAGAAACGAAATTTAGTTATTTGTAGTGAGGTGGATGGACCTTGCGTCTGTCATACAGAGTGAAGCATGTCAGAAAGAGAAAAACAAATGCTGCATGCTAACACAGATATATGGAAACTAAAAAAAAAAAAATGGTCATGAAGGACTTAGGGGCAAGACGGGAATAAAGGCCCAGACCTACTAGAGAATGGACTTGATGGGGAGGGGAAAGGGTAAGCTGGGGCAAAGTGAGAGCGTGGCATGGACATATATACACTACCAAATATAAAATAGATAGCTAGTGGGAAGCAGGCACATAGCACAGGGAGACCAGCTCGGTGCTTTGTGACCACCTAGAGGGGTGGGATAGGGAGGGTGGGAGGGAGGGAGAAACAAGATGGAAGAGATAATGGCATATATGTATATGTATAACTGATTCAGTTTGTTATAAAGCCGAAAATAACACACCATTGTAAAGCAACTATTCTCCATAAAGATGTTAAAATAAAAAAGAAAGTTGTGAGGATTAAATGAGATAATGTATGCCAAGTCCTTACCAGACAGTTACTGCGTTAATGATTTAAACCAGAGGGACCCATGTTGGAAACTTTACACAGAGACAGAAACCGAGAGGTGAGTGTGCCCCTGTGAATGGATGGTCACCTTCATGCCTATGTGCACACAGGTGTGCATACACACTGGGGGGGCTGAGTTCACAAGGTCTTCCACTCCCTATTCAGTACAAGCTCAGGACCTGGGAAATCCTGGGTCTGAATGTCAAGCACACTGTGGCTCTGGCTAGAGATGCTGTGGTAGGAAGGTAAGTTGCCTCAATTCCACATTCATTCATTCATTCATTCAATCCATCTGGTCTCACTCTTTGAAGACTTTCTATGGACCACCAGGCCCCAGTGAGCTAGCAAGGAGCCAGATGCAACATCTGAAGTGTTTAGTCTGGTGGTGAACAGTGAGTGGTGACCCCTCTTAGGAGGAACTTCCTATGACTACATGCAAGACATAGCTGGATAAGGAGCATGGAGGTGGCATAAAGCCAGGAATGAGAATGCTGCATACATCTCGATAAGAAACCCTGTAAGGGAAGCTGTGTGGAAATAGGAATGGCCTCATTTATGATTCAGAGGAGAAAATTAAAATATCAGTGGAATCAGGGAAGTGGGTCAAAAATCCTGACTCCATCACCTGTCAGGGATTTGATATCAGGCCTCAGATGCCTCAGATGCCTCGTATCTACATTGGGCATACTAATAAGAGTGACCAATTATTTTGTACTGTGAGACAATGCACAATAAAAATAGCAGAAGGAAGTTACTTATTATTGACATTATGAATAATAATATGCCAGAGCTAAGATATATGTTGAGGAAAGAAATGCAACAATTCTTAATTGGCTAAGAATAAGCAACATTTCAGTTAACAGCTGGGGAACTTTAATGTGACTGCATACTTGGTTATTTTCTGGAGGGCGATATTCCACCTCACCCTCAGAGTCATCCCCACCCTTAAACAGAAAGCATGAAGGATGGGGATTCCCCATAGAAAAATGTTTGGGCATGTCCAGGAGTAGCCAAGGAGGGACCCTAAAGTCTACGAGTGGCAGGCACCTCAGGCTCACAAGAGCACACAGGCAGATTTCATGGGCATGATACTTGGCACCTTTTGTTCAGATTATCACTGATGTCACTTGAGGCGATTCGACACCCTGAAGACCCCACAGAACCTCAGGGTGAATTTTAGGAAGCGCCATCACTCCTGTGATGATGTGGTCAACTAATGGACTCAGTTTGGGGTTTGGGGGGGACTTGTGATTCTGAGAAAAGTGTAGGAAACCCAGTATGGAGTTACCCTTGCTTAAGGAGAGAATTTCCTCCAAGGTACAAATGCCATGGATGATATCTAGTCTTCCCACAATTCTGAGGACTGGCTGCACCCTGCTGTATTCTGTGCCCCGTGTGCTGGGAGAGGCTGAGCATTAGCAAGGCTTCTGCAGGCATCTGAAATCCAATGATCCCAGAGAGTAAACCTAACAAAGGCCATCCCCTCTCCCGCTAAAAGGCCAAGGCACTTAAGAGAAGAGCAAGGCAGCCAACCCGCTTCTCCTCCGGCATCCCTAGTCTTATCACTTACCCAAGCCAGAACCCTGGGAGGCCCAGTTAACCTGTTTCTTCCCCTCACTACCCAGATCCAAGCAATCCCCAAGGCTTATTGATTCAGTCTTCTAATGAGCTCTGGTATCCATTCCCTTCTCTCCATCTTCACTGCCATCACTCTATTTCAGGCACCACTGTCATTAGCCTAGATGAAGGCAATAGCCTCTAATGAGGTCTTCCATCCACCCCTCCCACCTCCCTCAGAGTCCAGTCTCCACACTGCAGCCAAAGAGGCTTTGCTAAATCACTGATCTGACCTTATCAGTTGCTTGCTGGAAACCATTCAGTGATGTCCTATTGGGTGGCTTCAGGATAACATTCAACCACCCTTATGCATCATAGAATTATTTAGGATTCAGGAAAAGTCATAAATCACCTTGATTTCGACTGAAGTAGAAGGAAGATTTTAATCATTCATCAAAAATCCTGAACATAAACTTGGCTCTCATACTCAATTAGATATACTGCTCATTTAAGAAAAAAATTCTAGTAAACAAATGATTGAACTGTTATTGCTGCATTGTTTGTAGAGGGGGCAAATACTTTGGAGATACAGAGTACCAGGCCAACAGATGGATGCCTGAAAAGATTATGGTAAAACCACTGCAAGGAACATCACCCAGCCATTATAATGAAAGCCTTACAGGTATGAGTTGACCAAATTTTATTGTTGATTAGCAAAAAGAATGAAGTGAAAACTGTATATAGAAGGATCTAATTTTTATAAATGAAGAAAAGCATAAATTCCATGTGGTCTATGTAAACACATCCATGCAGGCACACCCAGTAAGTCCACTCCTAGATGGTGACCCTAGAGATGTTCACGTGTTTTCAGGGGATAGGTACACAAAGACTTATAAGAGCATTGTTTTTTTTTTTTTTTTTTCTGGAAAAATAGAAACTGCAAAAGTCTGGGTCATCATGAGAAAGATAAATTGCAAATACTGAAAGAAATAGTATACAAACATGAAAATGACCTAGAGCTACATTTACCAACTTGAATAAACATGTTTTAAAAATCCTATATAATGTGTATGAACACAGAAATAGGTAGCAAATATGTACAACTTGTCCTGGGTATAATAGTTACTGAATTCATGATAGCAGATGCCACTGAAGAAGGAGAGAGTGGTGTGGGTCTGGGAAGAGGTAAATAGAGGGCTTTACCATATCTGTAATGTAAAGGTAAGGCCAAGGTAGGGCCTAATTTTTAAATTTGACACAGCAGGGCACTGGTTATGCAGGTGTTTGTAATATTAATTTTATTCTTTTCCCTATGTTTGTGATTAATTTGCAGTAAAAATATTCTATTCTCAAACCCAGCAAACGATCCTGAAAAGTAATCACATGGCTTTTGTTTCATGACTGTAGGAGTGCACATGCTATAGACCTCCTTGCAAGATGCTAATTCTTGAAAACTGTAAAATAAGTCCATGCCTGCAGTGTGAAATGTTTCAGAGAAATGATTCTTCCACAGACCATAAACAGTGAGGAGCCCAGCCCCTGAATGAGGGACATCAGATAGGGTCAGACTCACTTGTTCAAGTAGTGGTGGCCCACAGTCTGTGCAAGCGTTGTTGCAAATGGAGAGACTGGCCCAAGGGTGCTCTGTGCCCTTGGGAGGTGCTTGCTGGAATCAGAACAGGGCCTACAGACAACTGAAAGATGATTAGTTACAGCGGTGGGAGTAGTGTGGATTGACCCCTTCATTTCCCTCTCTATCCCACCTGCAGCACTTACGACCAGGTGGTGGCTTTGGCAATGTCTGCTCAGGTAAGAGCAATGCCTAAGGAAACTTGGTCATATAACCAGGACAGTGCCTGGGATAGGGGGGTTAGTAGACAGCCCCAGAGAAGACCAAGGTGCATCAACACCCACAAGAATTGCTGCCAAGGTATCCAGCCCAGTCTCGTATCCCTCCCCGGTTCCTCCCAGTACTTTCACTGAAAATATGACAATAATATAAATTCACCTCAACGGGTAGTCACAGTTCTTATTCATTAGGCACTCCCCATGAGTGAGGCACACATATGACTTGTATATTAGTTTCCTTCTGCTGATGTAACAAATTACCACGAATTTAGTGGCTTAAGGCAATCAAATTTAATCTTTTACAGTTCTGGGGGTCAGAGGTCTAAAATATGCCTGCGGGTCTGTGTTCCTCCTGGAGGCTCAAGGGGAGAATCCATTTCCTTGTCTTCTTCAGCTTCTAGAGGTGCCCTACTTTCCTGGGCTCATACCCTCTTCCTCCATCTACAAGGCCAGCAATGTAGCATCTTCTCTCCTCTTTGATCTCTGCTTCCATCCTTACATCTTTCACTGAATCTAACTCTACTGTCCCCCTTCTATAGGGACTCTCTGTTTACCTTGGGCCCACCCAGATAGTCCAGGATAATCCTCCTCTAAAGATCCTGAACTTAATCACACCTGCAAAATTCCCCTTTGCCATATAAGGTAGCCTATTCACAGATTCTGGGAATAGGAGCATGGACATCTTTGGGAACTGGGGGACATTTTCAACCTACCTCATCTTGCATGAGATATTTCCCTTTAATCTTCGCAACACCACTATGGTATGCTTATTCACAGATGGAGAAACTGAGGCTTAGAAAGGTTAAATAACATGCTGGACTTGACACAGCTTGGAAGGGGCAGAGCCAAGTATGGAAAACCTAGTAAGGTGAGTAAAGATCCTTGTCTTGCCCTTCTACACATCTGTCCCTTTTCTCATCTCTTTCCCTTCTGCTCCTATCCCAAGGGAGCAAGAACACTCCCTTCCGTGTTAAGCCTCCTGGCACCACCAAATGTGCACTCAGTTGGAGCAGCTGTGAGGTGTGTGATGGCAGAAGGTGGAGCTTAGAAATCTGAAGATGTGAGCCCCAATACTGACATTCAACAGCAGTACTATGATCTTGGGCAAGAGAGTTAATCTCTCTCTAGCTTCACTGGTGATTGAAGGGTGTTGTAAAGATTCCAGTTTGGAGGTAGTTTAGGCACATAGCCTACCACAGCAATGTTAATTTCCCTCCTCTCTTTGTACTTCTCAGGCCCTCACAAGTCAGCTGCCCTTCCTTTGTCATGTTCTACTTACTCTAGACAGACCTGTGGTCCACAATGTCCCAAGGCATGGTTTTATGATTTCCTCCTGTTACTATCATGCCTGGCAATATTCTTGCTATTAAAAACACTGTGTTTCTTGACTAATAACCTCTGTGGCCTGTCTTACATAAATGTGATTTCTGTTAAGCTTTTGGGAACACTGAGAGTAGCTCACAACCTAAAGCCTGTTCCTGATTACTCCTTTGAGGAAATCTGTTGAGAGCCACAGCCCTAGGTTGTACACTGCTTAAGGATAGGCTCTGATCTTCCCGGGTTCTATGCAGAGCTGCCTCGTCCTTATTGTGGGTTGGAGCAAAGGTTCACTAAGATGAATGGAGTGACAGGGAAATGGCACCCCCTCCTCAGTCAGCTGGTTGGTGGACAGAAAGTAATGCAGCAACAAGCATACACTACCCCAAGTTCGTTTATGGTGAGGCTTCGCCAACAGGAGGTCTTGGTAGCCTCTGGGTATAAAGAAAACTTGAGTTTAGATAGTAACCCTTGGGAAGAAAATTAGTTTGCTGGATTGCATTCCCATAAAGTCCCATCAGAAAGGAGAAGTTTTTGGAAACAATATGGGTGATTTTGCAATCCTCTAGTCACACAGATTCCCAAACAGCAAACACAAAACATACAAACAAGAAACAACTGAACTCAGAGGAACCTGCTCTAACTCAGGGTTGCCGGTATGTGCTATTGGATTTGCAGAGTCTCACAAGAAACCTGGCATACAGGGCAAGAGGGATTAGCCTTTTCTGCTTGTTTAGAGGATAAATCACAGGACACAGATGTTAGGTTAAACTCATCAAGGTCAAGAGCTTGTAAATGACAGGGGCTGGGCCAGAACTCATGTTCCCATGAGTTCAATGCTTGTATTGAGTTCCTCAGAACCAGGTATTCCCTTTCTACACATGTACAGAGGACTGGGCCTTGTTGGGTGATTCAGCTGGCAATTCTGCTTTCTAAACAGGACACACTTTCCCACCCCAGAACTTATTCACCAGGTGTAGACATATCCTATTCCACCAACTCTATCAAGGGCTAGGAGACATCAGGGGAGAGACAGGACCCCTTCCCTCTTTGGGATTACAATCTGAAATCCTGTCAAAGAAACATTTCACTTCTTCCAGCCAAGCAGGTATAAAGCATTCACTTGCTTTTAAAAAAGTTCAGATAAAAACATGCGCAAAATCTTCCATTTCATGTATTCCTTCAATGTGCATTTATTTATTAAATGCCGCTCTCACACATTGCTTGAAACACCTAGAGAGACAGAGGCTGTGCTTTCTGTGTGATGCATGCTTTTTATTTATTGTCTCATTTAATTCTCACCACCCTATGAGACCACTAGTACTTTAATTAACTCCACTCTATAGATGAGGAAATGGAGGTTCAGAGAGGTGAGGTGACTTGTGCAAAATAGTATCTTTGGAATGACGTAAGAAAGATATGGAGTGCTTGCTATAGAGAGCAAAAAATGGGGAGCAAAAATGGGCTCGTTACCCTTTTGTGCCGACCAAGAAGAGCTGCTGGGAGGAAGAGGCCTCTGAGCAAAGAGTTGGAATTTAGGTAATTGGAGATTAGAGGAAAGGCATTTCACACAGAGGAAACAGTGAGCCAAGACCTGGAGTGGATAAAGTTCAGAGTATGTTATGAATTATATTCGGATTACAGAATGAAAGAAAGAAGCAAAATAAATCCGGTATTCAGGTATACTGGAGCCAAGAAACTTTGGAGCCAACCTGCACTCTACCACCCACTCCCTATTCACCACTTCCATCCAATCAGTCTCTAAAGCCTGTCAGTGATCACCCTTAAAATGTCTTTCTGCCTCTCCATCCCCATGGCAACCACCTTAAGGCTCACTTTCATTCCCTCTTGCTTCTTATTCTAATTGCTTCCTAAATGACCTGCCAGACAATAGTCTGCTCCTCTGTGAGGCTGATGCAAGTCTGATGCAAGTCTGATCCAGTCAGTGCCCTGCAAGTCTGATCCAGTCAGTGCCCTGCTTAATAATGTAGTGAATATATAACATTTTAAAGGCTCTGCACCTCTTGCACACTGTTCGGTTTTGCAGTCCCATCTCCTCTCATCACCCAGCACTTCGGCCACAGCCATCTTATCTAGGTCCTATGCGGGCCCAGGAATTAATCAGTATACACAGAGCCACCTTCTGAAAACAGGCGAGTGAATGAATATGCTGTGTAAGCCAAGACAGGAAAGGAGAGCTGGGAGCAGCTGATTCCTTCCAAGGATACACTCCTGTTCCTCCCCCATGGTCTCAAACACACCCCCAGTCTGGGAATAGAGCAGAGACACACTCTTTCCCAAGACCCGCCAGCCAATCTTGTACTAGACTGAAAAATGCAGGAACCCTATATTTAGACTTTTGTGTGTGTGTGTGTGGTACGCGGGCCTCTCACCGCTGTGGACTTATTCTGTTGTGGAGCACAGGCTCCGGACGCGCAGACTCAGTGGCCATGGCTCACAGGCCCAGCCGTTCCGTGGGACGTGGGATCTTCGCGGACCGGGACATAAACCCGTGTCCCCCGCATCGACAAGCGAACTCGCAACCCCTGCGCCACCAGCGAAGCCCAGGAGCCCCGTCTTTATGTCTTCTTTACTTACTTCTGTCCTTGCCAATCCCAAGCCGTCATTTCTCCCCTAGTCCCACCCCTGCTTAGGCCTGTCCGTTCTTCTATCTGACAGCGGAAGTGTGCCTGTAGGACCCGCCCACTTCCTTTTGGAGTCTGGGGATTGCGTGGCAGGTGAGGCGGAGTCAATTCAGCCCTGCATTCTTGCGCTTTGCTGCTGAGGCGAGCGCTGGGGGCGGCTGCTAGTGCAAGTCGGCTTGCGTGGGTGTTAGCTTTGTAGCTGAAAACGTCTCGCTTGTTACAAAGACTCTATTGACGTTGGTGGCTTCAGCGGCGGCCACTTTTTAAAGTGGAGATAGCTTTTTTCTGCAGAGGTTACAGTTATCTTTCCCTAGGATTGCTATAGGCTCCGTGCCCCTAGCAGAAGATATGCCACGGGGACGAAAGAGTCGGCGTCGCCGTAACGCAAGGGCCGCAGAAGAGAACCGCAACAATCGTAAGATACAGGCCTCAGAAACCTCCGAGACCCCGATGGCCGCCTCTTTGGTCCCGAGCACCCCCGAGGACGACCTGAGCGGCCCAGAGGAAGACCCAAGCACTCCAGAGGAGGCACCCACCACTCCCGAGGAAGCCTCGAGCACTGCTCTAGCGCAGAAGCCCTCGGTAGCCAGGAGCAATTTTCAAGGCACCAAGAAAAGTCTCCTGATGTCTATATTAGCCCTCATCTTCATCATGGGCAACAGCGCCAAGGAGGCCCTGGTCTGGAAAGTGCTGGGAAAGTTGGGGATGCAGCCTGGCCGGCAGCACAGCATCTTTGGAGATCCAAAGAAGGTCGTTACAGAAGAGTTTGTGCGCAGAGGGTACCTGATTTATAAGCCGGTGCCCCGTAGCAGTCCTGTGGAGTACGAGTTCTTCTGGGGACCTCGAGCACACGTGGAATCAAGCAAGCTGAAAGTCATGCATTTTGTGGCAAGGGTGCGTAACCGATGCTCCAAGGACTGGCCATGTAATTACGATTGGGATTCTGATGATGATGCAGAAGTTGAGGCTATCCTCAATTCAGGTGCTAGGGGTTATTCTGCCCCTTAGGGAAATATGCAGCACACCCTTGAGGGGGATTGGAAAGAGCTTCAAAGGTACCCCAAGGAATAGATCATCTGGGTCCTTAGTTGAATGTAATGGGGAGTGGGGCACTGTATTTGGTATTTGTGATCAGTGCTAATTGTTTGAGAAACAGAACGTTTACTTTGAATATTGTAAATTTTATTCATTTTAGTACAGTGTTGATTAAGGTCATAGTATGTTTTAAAATACCATTGAAGAAGATATATTTTTTCCGTCATTGATATTTAGTATAACAGTTTTGCTAACGTTATAAAATGAAGTCTTTGCATCATATTCTGTGGTCTGATACATATTTTATATCACTAAAATAGGCTGTTCTTAAAAGTTTGAAATAACCAGTAAAATGTGAGAGAAGGATGGGAGAATTCTTTTATGCCTTGCCATTCTGAAAACCTTTGTGTCTGCTGTTGTGTAAAGAAAATTGACAACTACCTTGATTTTGCTTAGTTACTGCAGAATATAGAAAAAAATAAAAGCTTAATGACAAGGACACCTTGTCCATTTACTGACCACCACTTATGTGTATGGCACCAATCTAGGTTCTGGGGATACTCCTCAGACACAGTGCTCAGCTCTAAAGAATGTTCTAGATTATGTGAGAGAGACAAATATGTAAACTGGCAGTGTGGTAAATGCTGTAATAGGGAGTGAGCATGGGGTGTCATGAAAATGTAGAAAAGCTTATGTGACCTGTCTTGGAGGGTGGGACAGGAAAGAGGGCATCATAGGGTGCTATGAAAATCCAAGAGATGCTTAAATAAGGTTGAGGGGATTTGAAAGGGGCATCAGAGCATACTATGAAAATAGTGTGTATTAGGTATTTTTTGGAAACGTGACCCAGCTTGGAGGATGGGGCATTGGCAAAGGGAAGGGAACATCACAGGGTGCTGTGGAAATAGAAAATGCACTTAAATTAGCTTGAGAGGAGGACGGGGAGAGGGGTGGTTGCAGGCAAAAGGACATTGTAGGGTACTACAGAAATTAAAAAGACGGGACTGTCAGAAAATTCTTGGTTAGTGACAACCTGAGGTCTGAAAGTAACATTGGAGATGGGGAAGGGAGTAACTTGAGGCACTAAAGGCAGCATGGACATTAGGGAAGAAACAATTTTTTTACTGAAGTATTAGGGTCATGTCAAGCGGAAAGTGGAGAAAAAGAAATGAGGTGGGGAAGAGGGGAACAGGAGCTAGAGTCTCAAAGGGCGGGAGTTACAACTATTTTTAATGAGAACAAAAGTGGTTAATAATAACGATAATCCCGGAATAATGAAAAGAAAAAGGTTCCATAAAAGCAGAGCCTCCTGGATGAACCAGAGAGAGGAGTTGACCTGTGGTATCTCTGAAAGGTAAACTGGCACCTCTCTCAAGAACTGTCTTGTTAGGGTGCACAAATTGCTTTAAAGTGTGTTATGTATCAGGGTAGGGGGTGGGGGGCAGGTAGGGCAGAATTAGCACTTTGACACTCTCCTTCAGCCAGTGTATTTAAGTCCAGAGGGCTACCTGGCATGGTGGCCCATGGTGTATGAAGTCTTGTGGTATCAGGTTTCTTCCCACCTCCAGGAACTTTTACACTTTCTTTCCTCATTGTACCAAGGAGCTCAATGCTCTTCCCATCCATTCTATCACCAGGGGCTTCTGAATCCTCTACCTTGCCCTGTGGCACATCTGGAGAGGTGGGAGTCATCCCTCATATTCAAATCGGCTACAGGCAGAGAACACGCATTAGAAGGTTGGCCACCCCCAAAGCCAACCACACTTATCTCGAGAGCTAAACACTGTAAGAACTAAAAGTCCCCTAATAGGGATCACCAAGGGAAGGTGCCTCATCTAGCCTCCTGGGTCTCAGCTGTCACACACAAAAGAGTGGCCAGGGCTCCTTCTTTCTTTGTCCCCAGGCAGTCTTACCCTGCTTCCACCTGTGTGCCAGGCAAAGTCACTGGGGCCAGGGTAAGCTAGCAAATGACTTTCTGGCAAAGGCCCAGGGACCCATAGACATCACCCTGCAGGCAAAGGAGGCTTCAAACAAAAGTGGGAAGCATGACCCCTCAGCGGCTCCAAATTCATTCAGCAAACAAGAAAATAGTGGGAGCCTCTATGATTCAGGCAGTGTGACAGACACTGAGGCTATGGAAGATCAGAAGGCATGTTTCTGGCCCTGGAGGAGCCATATTTGTCGATACCCGCTCCAGAGGTAGACAAGGTATGAATCTGAGGTTCAGATTACTGAGTGACTTTCTGGTCTAGAGCCACCGGGGTGGCAAGTGACAGATCCTAGACAAGACCCCATGTCCATTCCCAGCAAATCCAGAGTGTTTCCCTATAGGTCACCCTGCTGTCCTTCTCTGCCTGCCAGTGTACTCACAAGGTCTCTATCTTCAAAAGAAACATGTGAAGTCAGTGGGACAGTTCTCAGTAACCCCAACTGCAGCCTCAAATCCTTTTGGGAACAAGGCTGACTTTAACCCCTCCCCCTTTTACAGGAAGGGGCTTATAGAAGTCAGTCACCTCCAGGTTAGTTAACTAGTAAGTGGGAGAACCTGCAGAGCAAAGATTTGTTGAGCATCTCTGTACTGGGGGCTTGCCACACATTATTTCTGTCAGGTCAGTAAGATTACCACCACCACCACCACCACCACCACCACCACCACCATCCCCTCCCCCTCGTTTTGCAGGAAGTGCCAGCTAGCTCAGGGAAAGAAATAATGTCCTTCCAAACCCTGTCTGAATCCAGGTTTTCTTTGGCTCTGGTGGGGAATAATCATCCAGTTGTCTAAAATGGCTATTTGCAAGTATGGGCCAAGAAGCTGAATTCAGTCAGGGAATCAGCAGTGCCAGGATAAAGGGAGAGAAGAGTGGGAGTATACTGCAAGCTGCACTGTAAAAGAGATGACTGCTGGAATCCTGAAGGCTTCAGGCAGGAGGTTCCCCAGGGATGTGCCAAGGACTGGGTGACTTTCCCCAGCCCAGCAAGGGAGCAACCAATGGCCCAGGCTCATTCCCCCCTTGGCCTGGAAGTTCAGTGTGTCTCCCACCCCTCCCCACCCCAACGCACTACCTTGGTACTGCAAAGAGTTAATCTTCATTTGCTTAGGGGACCACTGAACAAGGGCGGGATTTCCGGTGGCTGTGAAATGAATGACAGGGCTGAGGGACAGGCAGGGAAAGGGGCTTCTAGAAGGTGGTGGGCAAAAGATACTACTCATTGTTTCAGTTACATGAATTCTTTCAGCTTTGAGCAGTATCCAGATAGGACACAAGCTGAGAGCCTCTTGCTTTGTAAATCAGCAACCTAAGCTGGCCCCACCCCAGCAGAGTCTCCACAAAGTGAGTGGAAAAGCTGCACTTTTAGTTGCCAAGATGCCACTGAAGTGGATTGTGTTTCTGGGTTCTAGAAAACTCCAGCTGTTTAGGGAACTCAGGGGTAGAGAGCCCAAACGTCCTCAATGCATAGCAAGAGGGGCAGCTGCCATTTCCTGAGTGCCTAAATTGTGCCAGGCACTTTGACTGCTGTTTTCATACATGTCTCTAACTTTCACAATGGTCTGGCAAGGTAGGAGCCACTAGGGCAAGTTTACAGAGGAAGAAACTCAGGGTCAGGTACCAGAAGCAAGTTGCTGGGGTTACCTGGTTGGTCAGTAACTGCTCTGGAAATGACCCAGGGTGGGCCAAGTCTAAAGCCCATACTGTTACATGAAAACGACAGGCAGACTGCATCATCACCAGGACACCTGGGGCTCCACCCAGCCTTGGGGAAGTCTTTTGTCTTCAAACTTGACCACAACCCAGGGTAAAAGTGAGAAGGAGCATGCTGGAGGGGATGAGGAGGTGTGGGAAAGTAGGATTAAGAAGCCATTAAGCAGCTGTGGGCGTCCGTTTATTCTCATTTGTTGCAGCCCCAATTGCCAGGCATCCTTGAGGCATTGCTATCTGTAGAATGACAATTTTCTTCCAAAACAAGAGTGTCTTCCCCATCACAACACGTTGCTCATAAAGTTCACCACCCTGAGCACTCCATCGATCTTCAAATCCTAGGTCCTGGCTGTTGCACAGTGGACCAACCAAACAGCAACCTTTCTGGGCCTGCAACATTGCTCATTGATGATGTTTCCAACCCGGAAGGCAAAATGGCCCAGGAGGACTTCTTAACTTGAGCAGAATAGAGTTCTTGGGGTAGGACACAGGCAGCAAGCAGTGAGTATCTGCCCATGCAAAAAGGCTGAGGGGTGTCCTCCTTGGGCCCAGTGTTGTGGCACTGGCCTCATCGGCCAGGTGCACAGCAGACCACGGTCATGGTGAAAGGCAGGTGTGGATTCTGCCTGGGCTCACATTCACCCCCGTGAGATGGGAAGCAGTCAGGATCCCTCTGTCTCCTTCCTTTGGCAGAAGCATAGAATTCCAACTTTCTGAAGGAAATGATTTTGAATTCGTGGTGGCGGTGGAGAAAGGTGATTGGTATGACGATGTACTGAGACTGGTTTAAAGGCTCCTCCAGGGCTTGCGAGTCATGAAACAGTTAAACCTCAAAGAGCTAATGGAATTTCTTTGAAAATCTGTGTGAGGACCCTTGCACAAAGGAGAGTCTCAGCTCAGCCAAAGCTATATAAGAAGAATAACTCCGGAGCAATCCAGAGCTTGGAGAACAGGTTTTGGGAGGAAAAGTGGACTCTTGGCTTGTACCCATCACCTAACAGGCATAAAGCTCACACAGGGTGACTTGGAGGGGAAGGGAGAGCCCACCAACAGCTGCTGAAAATCAGACCCACTTCTTTGCGGTACGCGGGCCTCTCACTGTTGTGGCCTCTCCTGTTGCGGAGCACAGGCTCCGGAAGCACAGGCTCAGCGGCCATGGCTCACGGGCCCAGCCGCTCCGCGGCATGTGGGATCTTCCCGGACCAGGGCACGAACCCGTATCCCCTGCATTGGCAGGCGGACTCTCAACCACTGCGCCACCAGGGAAGCCCAGGCCCACTTCTTGACTGGTCAACTTCTGCCTCAGTTCCTGTGACAAACGACACCCTTGCAAATGTTCTCTCAAAATGGGCAACACATGAGAAGTGCCTGAAATCTCTCCTGTAACTCTGATCAAGGACCCCTTGATTCATTTTCGGCCTGTGAAGTCTCAAAAATAGCTGGGCCTACGTTATTTTGGATGCTGTGATTATCTAATAATTCATCCATTCACTCACTCTACACGTATTTACAAAGGTCTACTTGTGCCAGTCACCTGGGAAACATATATGAACAAATCACGAGTTCTCTTGTACAAAAACAGAAGGTAGAAGGTAAACCTTTTAAATAACAAATTATACTGGACCTAGAAGGTGATAAGTGCTCTGGTTGGTGGGGGAAGGGGCAGTGGTAAGCTGACCAGAACAGGGTAAGGCAGATGGGAAATGCCAAGAAAGAAAGGGAGTACTAAATTCAATACTAATGGGTGGGCAGGGTGGTCCTCACTGGGGAGGTGACAGTTGACCAAAGAAATGAAGAAGGTGAGGGGGTTCGCCTTGCTGATATATCAAGAAAGCATTGTTCAGGCAGAAGGACCAGTCAGTGCAAAGGCTCAAAGGCCTGGGAGCCTCTAGCACATCTGGAGAAGGATGGAGAGGCCAGTGCGGCTGGCGTGGAGTGAGCAAAAAGGACAAGAACTGGAGATAAGGTCAGAGAGATGAACAGAATCCCACATTATGTAAGGCCTAGTAGGTCATTGTAAGGAACTAGGCTCTTGTTTGCAGTTAATGTGAGGGGGGTGGGAGGAGGGAGGCAGTAAGGGATTGAGCAGAGGAGTAGCACAATCTGAATTACCTTCTGAAAGGATCACTTTGATTACTTACTATGTTGAGAATACAGAGAAAACAAACAAGGGTGGGAGCAGGAAGACCAGGTAGGAAGCTATTGCTGTAAGTCAGGCTAGAGATGGTGATGGTGGTTTGGATCATCCTGGTAACAGCAGATATGATGCAAACTGCTCAGTTTCTGGATACACTTTGTGGTTGACCTAACAGAATTCCTGATGGTTTAGATATGGAGTGTCAGAGAGGAGTCAAGCCTGACTCCAGATTTTTTTGCCCAAGCGACTAGTAGAGTGGGATAGCTGCCAACGGATAAGGGGAATACTCTTGTTGCAACAGGTTTTATAGGTGAGGGAGGGTATCAAGTATTCAGTTCCGGACATATTGAATTAAGATGTCTCTTTGACACTCATATGAGTTGAGTAGGCAGTTGTTCAGAATTCAGTTGCACAGAAGTCAGGAATGTGTCTGAAAGGTTGTGCCTAAGATGTAGAGATGGCATTAGAAGGCCATGAGACTATTTGAGATTGGCTAAGGAGTGTGTGTACGTAGAGAAGAGAAGAAGGTCATGGACAGAGACCTGCAGCATAAAGGGATCAAGGAGAAGAGGAGGTGAGGAGGCACCAGTTGAGGAGACTGAGTGAGAAGTAGCCAGCAGCGCAATAGACCGAGGGTGTAGTGTCTTGGGAGCCATGTGAAGCAAAGTGTATCAAGGGAGAGCCAGTGGTCAACTACGCTAGTGCTGATGCCAGGTGAAATAAGAGGAGTGAGAACTGAGCACTGGAATTAGCAATTCAGAGGTCCCTGGTGACCTTGATGAGGGCAGCTTCATTGGAGAAGTGGATGATAAAGCCTGCTTTGGACAGGCTTAAGAGAATGGAAGGTGGGGGAGTCAGTGAGTACAGACAAGTCTTAAAAGGAGTTTTGCTGCAAAGGGGAGCAAAGAAATTGGGCAGCATCAGGGGGAGGAAGAGGGAGTCATGAGAAGATTTACTTCAGATGGCAGAAATAGCATTGTGCTGATGGGGAAGTACACAGCGGAGAGGAGTGAAATCAACAGCACAGAGAAGGCAGAGAGATTTGTTGGAGCAGTAACTTTGAGAATACAGGAGGTTATGTGGCCCTTGCATAAAGAGGAGGGCTAGAGCATGCACAAGGAGTTGCAAATCATATCGTTACTGGATGCGGTGGAGGTCAGCGAGGCTTTCTGGCTGCCCTGAACTCTTCTAGCTGAGGTCAGGCACCTGCCTTATTTGTTGAACCTCCCTGTGTGTTGAGCATCTATTATGTGCCAGGTGCACTTCAGAGCACCTTAGTAACTTTTAATACTCCAAACAACTCAGTGATGGAGGTTATATCGTGATCCCTATTTTACAAGTTAGAGATGTGCTACACACGTTGGTCAGGTGGACTGGCCAAGGGCACTTAGCAAACAATTGGAGGAGTAAATTTTTGAGCCCAAACAGTCTGATTCTCAAGACAGTCTGATAACCATAGGCTCAGACCTGCTGGCAAGTCTCAGTGTGGAATTACTCTTGCTGCCCCCTACACTGGTAACAAGCCTTCCCACTGAACCACCGCTGCTTCAAATGACCACACAATAGCCACAGTCTGTATGTCAGAGCATCAGCCTGTTTCCTGTATGACGCTGCTACTTCAGCGATGGAGCTCTGTTCTGAGTCTGAGGCTGAGTGGCAGAACCCCTGTGATCTTGACTTGCTTAAAACAGACCCCTATTCTGAAGGCTGGTCCAGCTCCAAGTGGAACAGACATCCCAAAACCACAGAACTGCCCTCTCCTTGACTCTTAGAATATCCTTACTACCTGAAGGCTGTTGTCTGACCAAGCCAGGACAGTAACTCCCTGGGGACATTAACAACTCTGATCAAACTAAAAAGCCACTGTGCCATTTGGGACACTATACTTTAGACTCTTGGACAAGCACACGCACACACGCATGTGTGGGCTCATGGTCTCTTTGCTCTCTAAGGGGCTTCCTCCAGTCGACTTCATTCTGGCGTCTTTCCACTCCCTACAAAACCTGTCTGGCAAAAGATCCCATCCGATATGACCCCAAAGAATGAGCTTCTCCCTGAGGTGGGGCCCCATCTGCAGGGTAAGGCTGAGGCTAGATAAAGCTTTCACAGGATTGGGTCTCAGGTCACAGGGTCCAGGCCTATCCCAGGAAAAGAATGATCTTATGGCTGATCTGAGCCAGTGAGAATGAGTTCAGACTCCATGAGAATAAAGGAACAGAGGAAGAAGACAGGGCACTGGGGCCATAGGGGACACAGATGTGGAGGGAGATCTATTTTATAGATGCACTCCTCTAAGGCACACACCCACTTCCTACCCTCTCCAGTAGCCCTCACCCAGAAACGGCAATCAAGGACAAATGGACATTTAGTATCATTTTACTCTGTTTTCCCTTCAAACAGCACTCTAGTTTACATGCTTGAAACTATGTCCCTCTTTGCAGAGGCTAGCTCCTCCAAGATGCTCCCAGTCCTGCTGCAGCGACTGTACTAAAGGCCGACATCGAGCTGGTCCTGAGGCAGCATTGCCCATAAGATGCTGTGAGGTGGAGAGCAGCCGCCAGGATTGTGTAATCAGTACTTCTGAAGTTCTGATAAGATAAGTGCTGGGCACCAATGGAGCAGCAGCAGTTGAGGTAAACTATGCAAGCCGAGTGGGAACATGCTGGTCCCAACCCCAAGGTGTCTACCACGATGGCTTGGGGACCTAGTCGAAGTCATCTAACTTGTGTCAGCCTCCGCATATACCTCCATAACAGTCATAATGCATCCTGCTTTATAGACATGTTGTGGAAAATAAATCAGCTGATCTTCACAAAGTCCCCAGACTGCTGCTTCTCAAACTATCTGTGGTGAAGGACGAGTATTTGTCTTTTCCCAAGTCAGTCACTCTCGGATCAATACATTCGTATAACGCAAGGAAAATGAATTAATAGAAAGAAGGAAAATGGCAAAGACACACAAAACACAAGCCCCAATTGTTTTAAACATCATAGAGACTCTCGCCATATGCTATAGAACTTTCTAAACATGAACTGTCAAATTATGTACTTACCGCAGATCAGTAACACACTTTGGTGAAGCAGCAAGTGTCCACGGACTGCAGTTTCATGCTTCCTACTCTGGCACAGTGCCTGGCCCATCAGAGACATTCAACCAGTGGTTTCTATTGCAAGGGAATTATTACAAAATACTGTTCTTATCATGAGGGAAATTAAATAACAAGAAATTGCAAGTAAAAGGAAGAGAAAAATACCAAATGATTCAATTGCTCATGGAAGTGTCAAGAGCATTGTGTGCACAAAAAACAGTACAGGAGTTCAAAATGAAGAATCACAGTGGTCAAGACTTCCCCTGGGCCTTAACAGTTAAGGAAAGATCAAACTTACTTTGTAGCTTTTTGTATTTTATGACTGTGGGAAAGCTTCATGCTCGTTGCACACATTTCTGCAAGCCCTGAAAGTGTGAAGACCTCGGGAAATATTTAGCCTTAATCCCAGCATCCAGAGTTTACCTGTGCTAACATTTGTGTGTATACTTTCAGTGCATAGTCAGGAAGGTGATAATGATGATAGTGAATATGATAAAAATTATAATAACAACTATATATAGGTATTCATTCTTAATGCTACACACACACACACACACACACACACACACACACACGCACAAACATTGACACCAGTTTTCCGTTATCCATACAAACAAGTACTGTGACTCAGATCCCCGTCTATTATCACTGGTGACCTCATCAGCTGCCTTGGCAAAGATTCCCACAGTTGTGTCTGGGAGTCTCGAAAGGGTGACACAAAATGCTATCAAGACCTATCTATTCACTATAGTCTCCAATGAGCAATCTTGAAGTCCACTGAGAGAACTTCAGTGCAGCCTCCAAGTAAGATGATGATCCTTGTGATGTTGATATTGTCCTCAGCAGTTCACACAGTTGCCAGGATCCAAGTGCCAGGGCCAAGCTACATTCTGTGCAGAGGTGCGTGGCATGGCCTGATCCCCAACCCCGTACTTGAACGTGGACTCTGAACCAGTTCTGCCAAACCCACACCGCCCCTCTCAGGATAATAGTCCCCCTCACTTCCTTCCCTCTAATCAAGGTTATCTGCAAACAAGTCCCCAATCTCCAAGACAATGCACCAGGCAGCTGGAAGCTCTAAAACCCTCATCTGGGCAGTTTACAGCACACACACACACACACACACACACACACACACACACACACACTTGTATTCTCATGCATACACATATTAATGCATTGCTGAAGAGGAACTACCTAGTTGGGGAGAGAACATTTATCACAGCTGCCCCTCACTGTGTGCACCTGGGGCAGTTCAGAGACTCTGGCTATTCCTGAACTCTGGTCTCCTCACCCTTGTTGTGGAAGAATCACCTTGCTCCTCAGTTCATATGGGACAAAATTATTATTTGCCTCAAAGGATGGTACTAAGGGGCAAAAGGAAAGATGAAACAACAAGCAAAATAAGACCCTACAAACGTCAGATAGATAGAACTACTCTTTGTCTCAAGGCTGATCATCAAAGTCGATGCACATATCACCATAGGCTGGAGGACCTCTCAGTGGCACAGACCCCAGGGCTTGGCTTGGGCTAGTCCATGAAAGTTTGACCCTCGGGTTGAGGTAAGTGGAAGGTGGCAGCACAGCAGAGCCTATCAGGGGGTCTCCTTTTCCTCAGAAACTGTTTCCTTTTCTGCTCTCTGTTAGGGCTCACCCTCCCACCATGTTCCTCTGCACCTTGGCTTCAGCATATCTTCCTATTGTCCACAGCCCATGTCTAGTCTTTCATATGGGCTGCCCCTCTTACCCCAGTCCCCAAGGCAGCTCTACAGAAGCCGGCATACCATGGACTGTTCTAGTACCCTCAAATCTGCTCCTGACACGGTTGCTCTGTGTTCCCAGTACTGGAAGCCTGTCTGACTACTCCTATTTTTACATGCTCATCTGGCCCTCCTGACCTCTCTGTTATCTCTTCCTGTTTCAGCAGGCCCAGCTCTCATTCTCTGCTCATTGACCAAGTTCTGACAGGCATGTTCTGGGCCCCAATAGTGATCAAGTAAGTGTCTCTTCTCCCCAGCAGGTGACAACTCCTCCTTGCCTCTCAAGTCATAGATAAGGACATCAACTGCTCCCCAAAAGTGTACATGCATCCCCTCATACCCACAGCCAGCCACCTCACACATGTCAAGACTCTCCCAGATGGGACGTCAGCCCAATCTTCACTTCTGAGAGTGTGTTTACAGGCTTACATTCCCAGGCAGGCAAACACACACCCAGGTGTACACACTGGTACACTTGGCCCACTCACCATATGTACAGCCCAGAAACACACCACATACACTGCGACACCCGCAAGTATATCTAAAAATACGTAAGCACCTTGTAGTCACACGTCCCCACCACCACCACCCCGCATACATATATCCACAAAAAGAGAGAGAAAATCTTTGCGGGGGATGCGGCACCCAGAAATGTACACATGCACAGATACCTAGCAAATAACCCACATTACAAAAAAGGTATACTCACTAAGACAAACACACACACACATGTGGGCGCACGCATACACACAAACACACACACATGAGAAGGAGAAGCAAGTTATGTCTACCAAAACTACCCAAATTTTGAGAAAGAAGGAAGGTTAACGATGCATTTCTAAGCCTCTGGTTCTTCAGTCTCCCCAGGCCTAGAGTACATAGATGTGAAGCTAGTGATCTGACAGGCTTTCTCTCTCTCTCTCTCTCTTTCTCTTTCACACACACACACACGCACACACACACATCATCATCACCATCATCATCATCATCATCCACAAAAATGTTAAGGTGGGAAAGTTGAGGGTGGGCAACACGGTTCCAGGTCCTGAGCAGCCATTACTGTGAGGAGGTGGCACTTACAGCCTCTCTGGAGCCCTGGGTCACAGAAGAACCCGGTTCCTGGTATCCAGCCTGGATAGCTCCAAAGGCCAGAGACATGGCAGCTTGTTTCTCAGCTCCTTCTGTTCATTGTTTGCTGCTTTCTTCCTCTCCCTGCTGTGAGGCCTCCCTCCCCTCTGGCATGACCCTCTAGGAATGTAACTGTGAAAAGAAAACAGGTATATCTGCTGTTCTCTCCAAACACTAGTCTCAAGAATCCCACCCCCTGAAAGAAGACAGAGTGCACGTGTGCAGGGAGTGCTGAATGAGTACAAGCAGCTTACATGTCAGGACAAGGAATGGGAGATCATCGTGCAAAGTAGCAGACAGTTATCTGGAAGGAAAAAGAAGTGTGACGAGGGAAGGCCGGAGAATCCTACCCTGTGACCCGGAGCCGCCAACACAGTGAAGATTTCCTCAGAACCCCCAAGAGGTCTCCCGGCAGCCCCTTCCTCCCTCCAGCTCCATAAAATCAGACTGAGTCCCCGAGAAAACCTCAGTCCATGGCATGCTGACCTTTGATATGAGGCTTGGGACCTATAACTAAGAAACCCATCGAGTGAAAACTTCTGAAGATTGTCAGCAGCAGAGGGCCTCAACACAGGGCCCTGGTCATCTAGCTCATACTGCCTGTGGAGGAGAAATGGTTCCTCCTTCCCCTCACCGTGTAGCTGATGCCCCCAAAGCCCTCTGCGCTCTCTCGGAAGATTCCCATAGGGTAGGGTTCAGAACTCCAGCAACTGGGAGTGAGGCCGTCTAGGCTAGACCCTAAGTCCCAAGCACCAGGAAAACCATCAGCCCAATATTCTTCAGCCACGTTTCTAATCAGGACCCGTGTGGCTCTCTAGTTCTGGCAAGAAGTGTGTGGATCAGTGAAGAGATTGTATGGGAATAAAACCAGGAAGTAGATTTTGAAAAAAAATGCCTCTGAATTATCAGTTTTAAGAAAATTGTCAGAACTGGACATGCCAGGAGAGTGGAAGAAGCTGTACCTACAGCAGGGACCCAGTTAGACCTCTATGCTAGAGTTTTCCTCAACGTAGCCCACAGTCTATCCATATCGGCATCCGTGTTTCCACATGTAGGCTGAACACAGTTCCATAAGTGCAGTTGGCACCGAAGTGGGGATGGAAAAGCAATGGGGGAAGTGGTGGGATGCATCATTTTTACCACCCCAGGTAGCTATCCGCTTTCACTGCACCCCACTGTGTACTGCTTTATTGGAAGGAGGAATCACTAGCCAGAAGTCATGTTAGCGGCTTTTGGACCCCAATGGTGGTAGTAAACCCAGCTTCTGGCCTGTCGTGTCTCCCTCCTAAGGCAGAGAAGTCAAGCCTGGACTGGCTGTGCCAGCTGAGCTCCTTCTCCATATCTACCCCTAATCCCACTCCAGCTCCGGAAGACTATAGAGGGTGCTCATCTCTTAGTAAGTATATGGGTAGGAAATGGCTATCTTTTCCTGTCCCACGTGATCAAGAGTGGGCACCTTGCTGCCACTGAGATCTCTGTACAGTGAGAGTAAGACTCAGGTGGGTCAGACACTGTGGTGCTTGGGAAGGGAGGACATGCGAGTCAACCGGCAGGCCGTCGGTTTGGTACTACTTGCTTGGCTGCGGGTAGAAGCCCACAGGGCTGCAGAAACATCACTAATTGCACTAAGGCAGTTGTCTTTCATCTCTTGATAAACATTCTCTTTTGGTGAAAACACACACACCCACTTTGCCCTGCACACTCCGGTTTATGATCATCCACTTTCTCAATCCTTATGGGTTGGGGCAGTTTGTACTACTTACAAGAATGGGATTTGGAATCAGAAGGACTGGCTTCCTCACTTTCACTGGGCTGTGTGACAGTGGACAAAGCCTTTCACTTCTCTGAGTCTCAACATCATCAACTGCATCAACTGTAAAGTGGATGTAACCAAGGTAATACCTACTCAAAAAGATGAGGTACAGTAAATGAGGTTCAGTGTGTACAACTGCTCTGTAAAGTGCAAGGGGGACTAAGCAGATATTATGATTCTTATCATTGCTAAATATAAGAATAGATAAGAAAGTGTACTATGAACCTGGTCACATTCCCACTAAGGTGGGGAAAAAAGCTTGTCTGTCCTGTCTGATTTCTCTGGAAATCACAGCAGAGTCTATGGCCAGAGGGTCCATCCATGGGTCAATCCTCTCATCATTATTTTACTAGGATGCTAGCTCTATAGGATCAAGATTTTGTTTGTTTGTTTGCTTAGTTCACTGCTGTATCCCAGGTTCCTAGAACGGTACCTCGTGCATATTAAACAGTCAAAAATATTAGATATGTGAGTGAATGGATCTTTTTGAGCATCTAGTGAAAAAGATGTCAGTGACAGTGATGATACACACTTTCAAGTTAGTGAGGTGCTGCCACAAGGAAATCAGCCGGTAGCAGGATATTGCCTCACTCATCTTTAAATAAAGGATACGGTATTATTTTAAAATAAGAAGACCACTAAAGCTTAGGGGGCACGTGTGACAAAACATTACGCTAAGGGTAAATTGTGCAGTAGCACAGCCAGGAAAGTTGCTGGGATGCCCTGAAGGTGGTACAGGATTCACCCCCTGATCCTGGGGCAGATTCCTGAATGAGAAAGGAATGTAATCCATAGCCATAGCTTACATTAAGAACCTATTATGTTCTGGGCATGTATTTATATTTGTATTATATAATTTCACCCTCACGACAACCCTATGTGATAGGGTTTATAATCCCCCATTTTCCAGATCAGATAACTGGGATTCAGAGAGGTTAGGTAGCTTGTGCAGGGACATGCAAGGTCCCTATTAAATGGCAGAACAAGGATTTTAAACCAAGTCTCTCCAAGTCCAAGCTATGTACTTTGCTCTTAAATATTAAATAGCACTGCCCTCCATTATCTGCAAGCTAGTTCAAAATGCATATAATATGGGAGATGCCAGTTTTTAGGTGAAGTCTGAAACCACTAGAGGGATATAAACACCATAAATTGAGAGAGAGGCCCATTTTCACAGACTATCTGTTAACAGAATCTCAAAATTTAGTACAGTAGGCTCTGTTGTGCAAAGACAAAATGCCTTCTTTGTTTTCCACAACTAATCCTGCTTTTCCAGTACACACTCTAATGGGTACTAATGGCAGACAGGGGATGACCACTTACATTTCATGATTAAAGATTCTTCAGGCTCTTCCAATTTGGCCGCTTCATTTCAGGCACTTATTGAGTCAAGACTAAGTTCTACTTATTTCTCCTTCTCCTCTATAAAATTATGTCTGAGGATTGGTGGAAAGGATTCCGCTTAAGCTATATCATGGTGGCAGTACAGAGTTGCCCACAGTCTGAGTGCTGTTTTTGGATTCTGCTTATGTGCCTATGCAGTGTGAATACTGTTTCCTTATTGGACTGTTCTCTTGCTAGACTTATGGGTCCCCCTGAGATTTGGTTGCAACTCAAAGCTGACTCCAATGAGGGTGCCTAGTGTAATATTTACCACAACAATTGTCTCTAATCATTTTTCATTTCACACTGCACTCGGATGAATAGTGTGCCCCCAAAGATTTATGTCTACCTGAAACCTCAGAATGTGACTCTATTTGGAAATAAGGTCTTTGCACATGTAATTAGTTAAGGCAAGGCCATACTGGATTAGGGTGGACCCTAAATCCAGTATGACTGTTGTCTTCATAAAAAATAGAGAACACATGGAGACACAGACTCACATGGAGGAATATACCATGCGAAGAGGAAGGCAGAGATTGGAGTGAAATGTCTACAAGCCAAGGAACACCAAGGATTGCTGCAACCACCAGAGGCTAGAAAGAGGCAAGGAGGGATCCTGCCCTGGAGGCCTCAGAGGGAGCTCGGCCCTGCCAATACCTTGCTTCAGATGTCTAGCCTCCAGAAATGTGAGAAAATACATTCCTGATGTTCTCACCACCCAGTTTGTGGTCATTTGTTACAGTAGCCTGAGAATCTAATACATGCACCAGTAATAAAAGATTTTGAGCACATATCTCCAATATATGTATATTAATTTACAAATTACATACTGTTGACACTGTATTAGTATGCAATAATCATCATAAAACATGCAATAAAATTAGAAATGGGAAAAGATGTGATTTTTTTAATTAAATTTTTTTTTCATTTTTATATGCTTAGAATTTCTAATGTTTCCTTTTGACACCTCAATAGCTCTTCTTACCCACCTCATGTGTGTGTGCACACCCCACTTTGTAGACCAACGTGCCCCAATATCCCTTCATCCCCATTAGAGCGACTCTGGTGTGCTCAGCAACAAACATGCAACTGCCTTCTGCACACTTGCATATTGCTGGTGAGATATTCTTGATCTCTTCTAAAGCAAATGGGAACTGAGGAAGGTTCAGGAGTACAGACATAGGTCTGTTCTCTCCCTATCCACTCTGAGTGATGTGTCTTCACAAGCTGCAAAAAATCTTTCGTCTGCCAACTGTCATAATGGCCCCAGTGTTGTTGCACATGCCACCTCTATACCCAGCTTTCCCATCCATCTAATACCACTACTTACAGAATTTTTCAGAAGATGATATCAGGACACACACATCTAACTGATTTTCTCCTGTCTCTCTCTTTCTCTCTCTCTCTCTCTCTCCCTCTCTCCCCTTCCCACACTTCTGAGAAGGAAACACTTTCTTTTATTTCTTCTATTCAAGAGTCAGTGACCTAACACTCATATCATGCCATCCTTCATCTCAAGGGGACATACACACTTTTCCCCATCCCAGGGCCATTGTGACTGTTGGAAGGTAAAATATTTATTGCAAAAATAATGACAAGTACTTATGTTTATTATTTCAAATAGTATCCCCATATACAACTTTGCTTCTGGAAAGTACCCAATACGGAAAGCAACGGATGGTGAGACCATCACGAAGACTACCCTCGGCCTCTGTCACCACTAGTGATCCTAGTTAGATGAACAGTGTCAAGGTGGGACTGCTCCTTTCTTGAATAGAAAACAAGAGGAGATCGCAGGGAGCCCCAGAGGTGAAGGTGGTAGTTGACACACGAGTCTCCAATTTCTACTGCTCTTCCCTGGAGAACCTAGTAAGATCTGAATGGAGTGGGTCCAAGGCACCTTTGTTTCCTGGGAATATGAGGGGACGTGTTTAAGAATCTTTCCTCTTGGGTAGAGGAGAGCAACCTTTCCAAGGAATCCTGCCAAGATTCACCACAGTTCACACTAAAGCTAAGGAGGGAATGTACCTGTTTGAGACAGTTCCCTGGACTGGAGTGTTGTAGGTGGGTCAAAAAGTGATGTGGAGAGATGAGCCCTAATTCCTATGAATGGAATGTGGAATATGTAGCCATTCCACAATGACAATAAAAACCAAGGCGCATGATCTGATTAAGGGTCTTTGTTTCTATTTACGTTTTTATTTTTCATTATAAAAGTTGTACACATGAAGCACACGAAAGCAAATTTTTTAAATAGAAAAAAGAAGGAAGGAATGACCCAGCGTCTTCCCAGACCCAACCCTCTGCCCTGAGGATCAGGAAAACCATGACTGCCATTGTGTCCTAGCCAGGCTTCTAAACCAGGGCCCCTCTGTTTTTCCAGTCCTGGCAAAAAGTGAGCAGATTATATTTTCTTCAGCAAATAAATGGCACGGAAAAAATGAGGGGAAATGTAGTATATTAAAAGACGCTAAGTGACATATCAACCACCTATAATGTGTGGAACTTTTCAGATCCTAATTTGCTCAAACAAACTGTATAAGTACATTTATGAGACAACTGGGGGAATGGAAAAGCTATCGGGTAGTAGATGACGTTAAGTCAATCTTGGTCATTTTCTTGGGTATGATACTGTGCTGTGGTTATGTTAAAACTGGTCCTTACCTATTAAAGTGAATTTCTGAATGAAATGAGTGGATGTCTACACTTTGTTTCACAGTACTCCAGAAAAAAAAGTTTAAGTATGATGGGGCATAGATGAAACAAGAATTGAAGAAAGTTAATGCTTGTTGAAATTGATGATTCTGAACTTGATGGGTACATGGGGTATTCTTTCTATTCTTTCTGCTTTTATGTGTTTGAACTTTTCCATAATAAAAAGTTAAAAAAAAAAAAATGAAATGCTTGGATTACTGGGGGTAAAAATGTGGGGGCAAGAGATGAGGAACAGAAAAAAAAGTCAAATTCATGAGAACAATAGCAAGTGAAATATGAAAAGTGTCTGTGAAATATCAGTCACATATTCATGGACGTCATGCCAATTGTAGATTCTGGCAGATATAAGCCAATCTTCAACAAACAGTGCTGGAAATGGCTCTGCAATTTGAAAAAATGGAAGGAAGGAGCCTCAAGTCTCTCAATTGCTGGCAAAGTGTGAGGTGGGGGCTGGCAGGAGGAGAGGAAAAAAAGATGGTCTATGGTCACTACCTACCACTGGAGCCACTTGCCCTTTTTTACCATCCAGCTCATACACAGTGGGTCAACCCCTGTTTCTGGGGGCACTCGAGATGGTTAAAAATAGAGCTGCAATTGGATAAACCCTAATGAAGAATCAGAGAAGAAACTGAGAACTGAAAGAGAATCTATCCTTATTTTCAGAACCTCTTCCACCTCTAAAGGAGGGCCTGCGAGGGAAAGAAACCTGAGACCACATACATGCAAAGATGATATTCAAAATAATTTACAAATAATAATTTGTAATTTACAAAATAATTCACAACATCCTTTCATGATAAAACCTTTAACAGATTGGGATAGAAGGAACATATCTCAACATAATAAAGACCATATATGACAAACCCACAGCTAACATGATACTCAATGGAGGAAAATTGAAAGCTTTACAACTAAGATCAGAAATAAGACAAGGATGCCCACTCTCACCACTCCTATTCAATATAGTGCCAAAATTATTAGCAAGAGCAATTAGGCAAGACAAAAGTATAAAGGCATCTAAACTGGAAAGGAAGAAGGAAAATTATCATTATTTGCTGATGATATGATCTTATATATATATAAAAACAAGGAGTTAATTTAAAAACTGTTGGAACTAATCAACAATTTCAGTAAATTGGTAGGATACAAAATCAATATAGCGAAATCAGTTGCATTCTTTTATGCTAATGACAAACTATTTGAAAAGACCGCCTACTGAATGGGAGAAGATATTTGCAAATGATATATCTGATACGGTGTTAATATCCAAAATACACAAAGAATTCATACAACTCTACACAAAAAAAACAAACAACCTGATTGAAAAATGGGCAGAGGAGATGAATAGACATTTTTCCAAGGAAGACATACAGATGGCCAACAGGTTTACTAAGATATACTGAACATCACAAATCATCAGGGAAATTCAAATCAAAACCACAATCAAATATCACCTCACCTGTCAGTATGGCTATTATCAAAAAGACAACAAATAATGAGTGTTGGCAAGGATGTGGGGAAAAGGGAACCCTCATGCGCTATGGTGGGAATGTAAATTGGTGTAGCTGCCATGGAAAATGGTATAGAAATTCCTCAAAAATTAAAAATAGAACTACCATATGATCCAGCAATGCCACTCCTGGGTATTTATCTGAAGAAAGAAAAACACTAATTAGAAAATATATGTGCACCCCAATGTTCATTACAGCATTATTTAAAATAACCAAAATATAGAAGCAACCTAAGTGCTCATCAATAGCTGAATGGATAAAGAAAATTATATGTGTGTGTGTGTGTGTGTGTGTGTGTATAATGGAATATTACTCAGCCATAAAAATAAATAAAATATTGCCACTTGTAACAACATGAATGGGCCTAAAGTGTATTTACGCTAAGTGAAATAAGTCAAGCAGAGAAAGACAGATGCTGTATAATTTCACTTATATTTGGAATCTAAAAATAACAAAACGAACAAACATAACAAAACCATAAACAAGAGTCATAGATACAGAAAAGAAACAGGTGCTTGCCAGAGGGAATGGGGGTAGGGGGAGGAAGGAATAGGTAAGAGATATTAAGAACTACAAACTTCCAGTTGGAAATAAATGAATCACGGGTATGAAATGTACAGTGTGGGAAGATAGTCAATAACTATGTAATATCTTTGCATAGTGACATATCATAACTAGACTTATCATGATGATCAATTTGAAATGTATAGAAATATCAAATCACTATTTCGTGTAACAGGAACTAACATAGTGCTGTAGGTCAATTATATTTCACAAGAAAACTCATATAAAAAGAGAACAGAATTGTGGTTATCAGAGGTGAGAGAGTGAAGGGGGAATTGGATGAAGTCAGTCAAAATGTACAAACTTCCATTTATAAGATAAATAAGTACTAATGACATAATGTACAACACGATAAATATAATTAACACTGTAGGTTATATGTGAAAACTGTTAAGGGAGTAAATCCTAAGAGTTCTCATCACAAGAAAAAAATTCTTTTCTATTTCTTTAAATTTGTACCTATATGAGATGATAGATGTTCACTAAACTTATTGTGATAATCATTTCATGATGTATGTAAGTCAAATCATTATGCTGTAAACCTTAAACTTATACAGTGCTTTATGTCAATTATATCTCAATAAAACTGTAAGTAAAAAAAGTAACCCCTCCCCCGCAAAAAAAATTTCATAGTGGTTGAAGACCCCATTTCTTCTTTAAGTCTGTGTTCTTTGGCCAGTTTTACAACACTTTCAGTCTGCTTACCACCCTCAAACCTCTAGTTTAGTCAAACACACAGCATTATTAAGACTCAATTGGCAAAATTTGTAGAGGTCCTCCAAATACTTTAGCCAAAAGCGTTGCCATTGGTCCTTCTAAATCTTAGATCCATGCATTTTGGAACTCATAAACTCTCACCCTTTGAGAGAGTCACATGATGCCCAATGCACTAGTCTCCTTCTTGTTTTGACCCACAACTGATAAAAGGAAAGCTACTCCAGTATTGCAAGGGTCTAATTGCTTCTATTACAATTAACCATGTTTTGGTAGAGCAATCTTTTCACAGCATGCCGTTGGGAGATGAAGACCTTAAGCATCACATTTTGCAACTTGGAGATTTATCTACTGAAAAAGACACCTCCAGAACTTTCTTCTACCTCACTGGAGAGGCCCCTATCAGGTATTGCTAATCAACCCTTGTGCTGCCAATTCCAAGGAATGGACTCTTGGATTCACGTAACACATCTAAAGAACGTACCAAACCCTGAATGGACATGCACATCATCTGATGACCTGAAAGTAAAGATTTCCTGGAATTGAAGCAGAGGACATCTGATGAGACAGCTTTCCTAAGATATCTGGACCAGGCCTGTTGGAAGCTAGTCTGTCAAATCTTTGGTGATGACATATCACTACAGGTGATCTCCAAAGTCTATGATCTTGCAAACATATGGACTTTAGATTAAAAGCACCTGAAATTTCTCCCTCTTACCCCTCCTTGTTATTCAAATGTGACCTCTATAGATTTTCAATCTGTACTCATTCCTTCTGATGTGTGACACTGCACCCAGGAAAGGTCCTTTGCAGCACTGAGGGACAAAAAGCCACTGAAATTAGAAAACCTGACTCTTGATCAGCAATGCTTTGAGAGAAAAATCTTGATCAAAAGGGAAAAATGTAATAAACAGAAACCTCAATTGAACAGAGTCAGGAGACCAGAAGGGGGAGCTCTCTTGCCCTGCACAATAGCAGAAGGCACAACAGAAAGAAGGAAAAACTCTTCTTTCCTGGCAAGGACTAAGCCAATGAAAAGCCAAGGACTTTTTGTTTACTAAAGTCCTCCCAACTTCCTTTCCCCCTCTATAAAAGCGTTCTCCTTCCCTTTCCATGGGGGGACATGGCTCCTTATGTTGCACACCCTGAATTGCAATTCTCAGCTGATCCCAAATAAACCTATCTTTGTTGGAGAAATATCTGGCAGTCAACACTGCCAGTCTATTTCTTTTGACTGGGGAGTTTAATGCACTTATAGGTAAAGTAATTACTGATAGGAAAGGACTTACTATTGCCATTTTGTTGTTTCTTGAATTTCTTATAGCCTTTGTGTCCTTCATTTACTCCCTTACTGCCTTCCTTCACATTTAGTTGATTTTTGTAGTGACACATTTTGATGTTCTTTTAATTTCCTTTTCTGTATATTCTATAGATATTTTCTTTGTGGTTACCATGGAGATTATCAGAAATATCTTAAAATTACAATAATCCATTTTTAAGTGATAAGAAGTTAATTTAAATCACATGAAAAATTCTACTTTTTATAGCTCTGCCCCCAACTTTATTTCATTGATGTATCAAGTTACATATTTATTTATTATATATCCTTTAACATAGATTTACAATTTTTTATGGTTTTGTCTTTTAATCCTATGAAAAATTAAAGGTGAAGTTACAAACCAAAATAATAATAATACAAGTTTCTATATTTTACATATATTTACCTTTACCAGAGAACTTTATAGGTTCACATGGTTTCAGTTTACTTTCTAGTGTTCTTTTCTCTTACCTTGAAGGACTCTAGTTGTAGTGATCTCCCTCAACTTTGGTTTACCTAAGAATATTTTCATTTCTCCCTCACTTTTTTCCTCTATTAAATAGATTTTTAGAACAGTTTTAAGTTCACAGCAAAATTGAGCAGAAGGTATAGAGAGTTCCTATATATTCCCTCTCCCTACACATGTACAGCAACCCCCACTATCAACACCTCTCACCAGTGTGGTACATTTGTTAAAATTGATGAGACAACATTGACACATCATTACCACCCAAAGTCCACAGTTTACATTAGGGTTCACTCTTGGTGTTGTGCATTCTATGAGTTTGGAAAATATGTTTAATGACATGTTTCCATCACTATAGTATTGCACAGAATAGTTTCACTGCCCTAAAAATCTTTTGTGCTCTGCCTATTCCTCTCTCTGGCCCCACAACTCCAGGCAACCACTGATTTTTTTACTGTTTTCATAGTTTTTACTTTTTCAGAGTGTCATAGCTAGAATCATAAAATATGTAGCCTTTTAATAGACTTTTGTCATTTAGTGATATGTATTTAAGATTCCTGTATGTTTTTTCATGGCTTGATAGCTCATTTCTTTTCAGTATGGAATAACATTCCATTATTTGGATGCACCACAGTTTATCTACTCACTACTGAAGGACATCTTGGTTGCTTCTAAGTTTTGTCAGTCATGAAAAAGCTGCTATAAAAGTCTTTCTGCAGGTTTTTTGTGGGCATAAGTTTTCAGCTCCACTGAGTGAATATCAACAAGTGCAATTGCTGGATCATATGGTAAGAGTATATTTAGTGTTGTAAGAAACCACCAAATTCTCTTCCAGTGTGGCTGTACCATTCTGCATTCCCACCAGCAATGAATGAGAGTTCCTGTCATTCCAAATCTTTGTCAGCATTTACTGCTGTACGTGACCTGGATATTGGTCTTTCTAATAGGTATGTAATGGTATCTCATTGTTTTAATTTGCATTTCTTTGATGACATATGGTGTGGAGAATCTTTTCACATGCTTATTTGCCATCTTCGTCTCTTTTCTGGTGAAGTGTTTCTTTTTTTTTTTTTTTCCTGCGGTACGCGGGCCTCTCACTGCCGTGGCCTCTCCCGTTGCGGAGCACAGGCTCCAGACGCGCAGGCTCAGCGGCCATGGCTCACGGGCCCAGCCGCTCCATGGCATGCGGGATCCTCCTGGACCAGGGCACGAACCCGTGTCCCCTGCATCGGCAGGCGGACTCTCAACCACTGCGCCACCAGGGAAGCCCTGGTGAAGTGTTTCTTAAGGTCTTTGTTCCATTTTTTAATGAGGTTGTTTGTTATTGTTAAGTTTTAAGAGTTCTTTGTATATTTTGGATAACAGTCCTTTATCAGATGTGTCTTTTGCAAATATTTGCTCCCAATCTGTGGCTTGTCTTCTAATTGCATTGACAATATCATTTGCAGAAGGGAAGTTTTAAAATTTTAATGAAGTCCAGTTATACATTATTTCTTTCATGGATCATGTCATGTCATTGATACGTGTCTAAATACATATCACCATACCTCAGGTCATCTAGGTTTTCTCTTATATTTTCTTCTAAGAGCTTTATAGTTTTCCATTTTATATTAGGTTTATGATCAAACCATTCTGAGTTAATGTTTGTGAAGGGTTTAAGTTTTGTGTCTACATTTATATTTCTGCTTGTGGATGTCCAGTTTTCCAGCACCTTTTGTTGAAAAGACTGTCTTTGCCCCATGGTACATCCTTTGCTCTTTTGTCAAAGGTCAATTAAATATATATATATATATATATATATATATATATATATATGTCTTTTTCTGAGCCGTCTATTCTGTCCCATTGTTCTATTTGTCTCTTCTTTTTCTAATACCACACTCTCTTGATTACTGTGACTTTATAATCAGTCTTGAAGTTGGGTAGTGTCAGTGTTTCAACTTTGTTCTTCTCCAATATTGTGCTTGCTATTCTGGGTCTTTTATCTCTCCATGTTAACTTTAGAATCAGTTTGTTAATATCTGCAAAATAATTTGTTGGGATTTTGATTTGGATTGTATGGAATCTACAGATCATGTTGGGAAGAACTGACATCTTGACAATATTGAGTCTTCTTATCTATGAACACGAAATATCTATACATGAATTTGGTTCTTTATCAGAATCTGAGGTTTTCCTCACATAGATATAGTACATTTTTAAAGATTTATACCTAAGTGTACAAAGTTTTTGGTGGTAATGTAAATATTATTGTGTTTTTAATTTTTTAAAAAAGCATTTGTTCGTTGCTGGTATATTGGTAATCTATGGACTTTCTATATTACCCTTGTATCCTGCAACTTTGCTATAATTGCATTTTAGTTCCAGTTGTTTTTCATTGATTCTTTCATATTTTCTACATAGTTGATCAAGTCAACTGCAAACAAAGATAGTTTTATTTATTCCTTCCAAATCTGTATGCATTGTATTTCCTTTTCTGGTCTTACTGTATTAGCTAAGACTTCCGTTATGATGGTAAAAAAGAGTAGTGAGAGGCGACATCCTTGCTTTGTTCCTGTTCTTAGTAGGAAAGCTTTAAGTCTATCATCATGAAACTATTCTTAGTTTGCTTAGTTTTTATCATGAATCGGTGTTGAATTTTGTCAAATATTTTTGTGCATTTATTGATGCTATCATGTGACTTTTCTTGTTTAGTCTCTTGATGCAATGGATTACCTTAATTAATTTCCAAATGTTGAACCAGACTTGCATACTGGGGTATATCACACTTGGTCATGCTGTATAATTCTTTTTATACATTATTGGATTTGATTTGGTAAATATTTGGGGGGAGATTTTTGCTCTATGTTCATAAAAGTTATTGAAATAACAAAGAATAAGGTGGTATGGTATGATGGCTAAGAGCTCATCACTGGTGTTAGGCCACCTGAGACAGAAACCTAACTTCTTCACCCACAAAAGAGGGGGGTAATCTATCTCATACTACAGATACCTAGATACAGCTTGTGTTAGTACTGCTTAAACATGTCACATGTTTAAGAGGGCATTTAACAATGACATCAAAGTCAGAGGTCTTTATTCAATCAAGTGCCAATTCTGAAGTAATTTCTATCTAATTTATCTATTACAAAAAATAGTTACTCTAGTGTATTCTCTATGCAGATTATACTAGATGCCATGATTACTGCCATTTGTCTCACAAAAAATTAAGCAGATGGTACTTACCCACCAGAGCCCCACAGGTCCAATACCAATGCATTGGTCTATAGTTTTCTTTTCTTGTAATTTTTTATATGGTTTTGGTATTAAGGCAATGCTGGCCTCATAGAATAACCTAGGAAGTAGTCTCTCTTCTTCTATCTTCTGAGATTGTAGATAATCGATACAATTTCTTTCTTAAATAATTGGTAGAATTCACCAGTGAATCTAACTGGGTCAGGTGCTTTCTTTTCTAGAAGTTAATTAAAATTCAATGTGTTTTATAGATATAGGCTATTTCAGGTTGTCTATTTCTTCTTGTGTGAGTTTTGGCAGATTTTGTCTTTCAAGGAATGGTCCCTTTCATCTAGGTTATCAAATATATGGACATAGAGTTGTTCATAGTATTCCTGTATAATCTTTTTATTTCCATGTAATCTGTAGTGATGTGCCTTCATTCATTTCTGATATTAGTAAATTGTTGTCATCTCTTTTTTATTAGTTAGCCTGGCTAGAAACTTATAATTTTATTGATCTTACAATTATAAGATCAATAATTTTATTGACCAAATTTATTGGTTTTTTAAGAACCAGCTTTTGGTTTCATTGATTTTCTCTATTAATTTCTCATTTTAGATTTTATTGATTTCTGCTCTAATTTTTATTATTTCTTTTTTTGGCCTACTTAGGATTTAATTTACCATTCTTTTTTTAGTTTCCTAAGATGGGAGCTTATTAATTTTAGATCTTTCTTCTTTTGCAATATACGCATTTAATGTTACTATTTCCCTATAAGCAATGTTTTCACTGCCTTCATAAATTTTTAGTAAATTATATTTTCATTTAATTAAAAATATTTTAAAATTTCTCTTAAAATTTATTTGACCCATATGTTATTTAGAAGTACATTGTTTAACCTCCAAGTATTTGGAGATTTTTCAACTATCTTTCTGCTATTGATTTCTATTTTGATTCCATTGTGGTCTCAGAGCATTCACTGTACATTTTCAATTCCTTTAAATTTGTTAATGTGTGCTTTATGGACCCCAAAGTGCTCTATCTTAGCTTATGATCTATGTGAACTTGAGAAGAATGTGTACTCTGCTGTTGTTGGATGTAGTCTATAGGTGTTATGTCCAGTTGATTGACACTGCTGTTGAGTTCAGCTATGTTCTCACTAATTTTCTGCCTGCTAGACCAATCCACTTCTGAGAGAGCAGAGTTGAAGTTTCCAACTATAATAGTGGAATAGTGTTTCTATTTGCAGTTCTATCATTTTTTTTTTTTTTGCCTCACAGATTTTGATGCTCTGTAGTTAGGTGCATACATATTTAGAACTGTTATGTATTCTTGGTGTATTGACGCTTTCATCATTATGTAATGCCTCTCTTTATCTCTGATAATTGTCCTTCCTCTGGAATCTGTCCTGTCTAAAATTAACATAGGCACTTTAGCTTTCTTTTTATTAATATTAGTATCTTATAACTGTCTCCATTCCTTTATGATTAATCTATATGTGTCTTTATATTTAAAGTGGGTGTCTTGTAAACAAGGTTCAGGACATGCTACCCCAAAATGAGGAACCTTGGAATATTCAATATTTCGACCTAAAGAAATCTGAGAAAACAAGAGAAGCAGGAATGTTACTCTATTATCAGAAAGACAACAAACAATAGGTGTTGGCAGAGATGTGGAAAACAGGGAAACCTCCTGCATTGCTGGTGGGAATGCAAATTGATTAGCCACTATGAAAACAGTATGTCTGTTCCTCAGATTAAAAATACAACTACCATATGATTCACCAATGCTGCTTCTGGGTATTTCCCCAATGAAAACAGAAACACTAATTCAAAAAGATATGTACAGCCATATGTTCATTGCAGCATTATTTATAATAGCCAAGATATGAACACAACGTAAGTGTCCATCAATAGATGAATGGATAAAGAACATGTGGCATATATGTACAATGGAATATTACTCAGTCATAGAAAAGAATGAACTCTTGCATTTGCAACAACATGGATGGATCTAGAGGCTATTAAGCTAAGTGAAATAATTCAGGCAAAGTCAAATACCATATGATTTCACCTATATGTAGAATCTTAAAAAACAAAATAAATGAACAAACATAACAAAACAGAAATAGACTCATAGATACAGAGAACAAACTGGTGGTTGCCAGAAAGGATGGGGTGGGGTATGAGTGAAATAGATGAAAGAGATTAAGAGGTACAAGCTTCTAGTTATAAAACAAATAAGTCATGGTAATGTACAGCATAGGAAATATAGTCAATAATATTGCAATAACTTTGTATAGTGACAAATATTTACTAGATTTATTGTGGTGATTATTCTGTAATGTAAAAAAGTATCAAATCGCTATGTTGTACTTGTGAAACTAATACAATATTGTAAGTCAACTATGTTTCAATAAAAAAATTAAAAATAAAGAAGTAAATAAAAAATAAACAATTAATTAAAATACTGAGGTCAAGACAGCAGAGGAGTAAGATGTGGAAATCACCTTCCTCCCCACAAGTACATCAGAAATACATCTACATGTGGAACAACTCTTACAGAACACCTACTGAATGCTGGCAGAAGACCTCAGACTTCCCAAAAGGCAAGAAACTCCCCACATACCTGGGTAGGGCAAAAGAAAAAAGGAAAAACAGAGACAAAAGAATAGGGATGGGACCTGCACCTCTGAGAGGGAGCTGTGAAGGAGGAAACGTTTCCACACGTTAGAAAGCTGCTTCACTGGCAGAGACGGCAGGATGGGGGTAGATCGGGGGGTAGTAGGAGGGGAGCTTTGGAGCAATGGAAGAGAGCGCAGCAACAGTGGTGCAGAGGGCAAAGCAGAGAGATTCCCGCACAAAGGATCAGTGCCAACCAACACTCACCACCCTGAGCAGCTTGTGTGCTCACCCACTGGGGCTGGTGGAGGATGGGAGCTGAGGCTCCGGCTTCGGAGGTCAGATCCTAGGGAGAGGACTGGGGCTGGCTGCGTGAACACAGCCTGAATGGGGCTAGTGCACCACAGCTAGCTGGGAGGAAGTCTGGGAAAATGTCTGGAACTGCCTAAGAGGCAAGAGACAATTGTTTTGGGGTGCCTGAGGAGAGGGGATTCGGAGCGCCTCCTAAAAGAGCTGCAGAGATGGGCATGAGCCGCAGATATCAGGACAGAACCAGAGACGGGCATGAAACTCTAACGTGGCTGCTGCGGCCACCAAGAAGCCTGTGTACAAGCACAGGTCACTATCCACATCTCCCCTCCTGGGAGCCTGTGCAGCTCCCCACTGCCAGGCTCCCATGACCCAGGGACAACTTTCCCAGGAGAACACACAGCTTGCCTCAGGCTGGTACAATGTCACACCAGTCTCTGCAGGCTCACCACACATTCCATACACCTCCCCTCCCCCCTTCCCTGAATTGAGTGAGCCAGAGCCCCCTAATCAGTTGCTACTTTAACCCCGTCCTGTCTGAGTGAAGAACAGACGCCCTCAGGTGACCGACAAGCAGAGGCAGGGCCAAATAAAAAGCTGAACCCCAGGAGCTGTGCCAAGAAAGAAGAGAAAGGGAAATTACTCCCAGCAGCCACAGGAGCAGTGGAATAAATCTCCACAATAAACTTGATGTTGAGAATAAGAGAATAGACAAAGAATCTGGAATAAGAGAATAGACAAAGAATCATCCCAAATTGAGGCAGTGGATTTTCTGTGATTTTGTCTGTACAGCTTTGCTTTTACCACTTCTCCTAGGGTTCTGTCTGTATGTTTTTTTGTTTTTTAATAGTATTTAGAGCTTGTTATTATTGGTGGGTTTGTTTGGTTGCTAGCTTCTTTCTTTTTCTTTATTACTTTTAAATTTTTAATACTTTTTACATTTTTTAATAATTTTATTTTCTTTCTTTCTTGCTTGCTTGCTTTCCTTTCTTTTATTCTCCCTTTTCTTCTCAGCTGTGTGGCTGACAGGGTCTTGCTGCTGCATCCGGGTGTCAAGCCTGTGCCTCTTAGGTGGGAGAGCCGAGTTCAGGACATTGGTCCACCAGAGACCTCCTGGCTCATCGTAATATCAGATGGTGAAAACTCTCCAACAGATCTCCATCTCAATGCTAAGCCCCAGCTGCACTCAATGACCAGCAAGTTACAGTGATGGAAACCCTATGCCAAACAACTAGCAAGACAGGAACACAAACACACCCATTAGCAGAGAGGCTGCCTAAAATAATAATAAGGTCACAGACACCCCAAAACACACCACCAGATGCAGTTCTGCCCACCAGAAAGAAAAGACCCAGCCTCATCCATAAGAAAACAGACACCAGTCCCCTCCATCAGGAAGCCTACACAAAACACTGAACAAACCTTGGCCACTGGGGGCAGAAACCAATAAAAACGGGGACTATGAACCAGCAGCATGTAAAAAAAAGTCCCCCAAAAAAGTAAGTGAAGCAAAATGAGAAGACAGAGAAATGCACAGCAAATGAAGGAGCAAGGTAAAAACCCACCAGACCAAACAAATGAGGAAGAAATAGGCAGTCTACCTGAAAAGTAATTCAGAGTAATGATAGTAAAGATGATCCAAAATTTTGGAAATAGAATGGAGAAAATACAAGAAACCTTAAACAAGGACATAAAAGAACTAAAGAGCAAACAAACAATGATGAACAACATGATAAATGAAATTGGAAATTCACTAGAAGGAATCAATAGCAGAATAACTGAGTGAGAAGAAGGAATAAGTGACCTGGAAGATAAAATAGTGGAAATAACTACCACAGAGCAGAATAAAGAAAAAAGAATGAAACGAATTGAGGACAGTCTCAGAGACTTCTGGGACAACATTAAATGTACCAACATTCAAATTATAGAGGTCACAGAAGAAGAGAAAATAAAGGGACTGAGAAAATATTTGAAGAGATTATAGTTGAAAACTTCCCTAATATAGGAAAGGAAATGGTCAATCAAGTCCCAGAAGTGCAGAGAGTCCCATACAGGATAAATCCTAGGAGAAGCACACCAAGACACATATTAAACAAACTATTAAAAATTAAACACAAAGGAAAAATATTAAAAGCAGCCAGGGAAAAGCAACAAATAACATACAAGGGAATCCCGATAAGGTTAACAGCTGAACTTTCAGCAGAAACTCTACAAGCCAGAAGGGAGTGGCTGGATATATTTAAAGTGACGAAAGGGAAAAACTGACAACCAAGATTACTCTACCCAGCAAGGATCTCATTCATATTTGATGGAGAAATTAAAACCTTTACTGACAAGCAAAAACTAAGAGAATTCAGCACGACCAAACCAGCTTTAAAACAAATGCTAAAGGAACTTCTCTAGGCAGGAAACACAAGATAAGGAAAAGACCTACAATAACAAACTTGAAACAATTAAGAAAATGGGAATAGGAACATACATATTGATAACTACCTTAAATGTAAATGGATTAAATGCTCCAACCAAAAGACAAAGACTGGCTGAACGGATACAAAAGAAGACCCATATATATGGTGTGTACAAGAGACCCACTTCAAACCTAGAGACACTTACAGAGTGAATTGAGATGATGAAATGATATTCCATGCAAATGGAAATCAAAAGAAAGCTGGAGTAGCAATTCTCATATCAGACGAAATAGATTTTAGATAAAAGGTTATTACAAGAGACAAAGAAACTACATAATGATCAAGGGATCAATCCAAGAAGAAGATGTAGCAATTGTAAATATGGATGCACCCAATATAGGGGCACCCCAGTACATAAGGCAAATGCTAACAGCCATAAATGGGGAAATTGACAGTAACACAATCATAGTAGGGGACATTAACACCCCACTTTCAACAATGGACAGATCATCCAAAATGAAAATAAATAAGGAAACACAAGCTTTAAATGATACATTAAAAAAGATGGACTTAATTGATATTTATAGGACATTCCATCCAAAAATAACAGAATACACATCCTTCTCAAGTGCTCATTGAACATTCTCCAGGATAGATCATATCTTGGGTCACAAATCAACCCTTGGTAAATTTAACAAAATTGAAATCATATCAAGTATCTTTTCTGACGACAACGCTTTGAGACTATATATCAATTACAGAAAAATAATCTCTAAAAAATACAAACACATGGAAGTGAAAGAATACACTACTAAATAAACAAAAACTCACTGAAGACAACAAAGAGGAAATTAAAGAATACCTAGAAAAAACCGACAAGGAAAACATGATGACCCAAAACCTATGGGATGCAGCAAAAGCAGTTCTAAGAGGGAAGATTATAGCAATAAAATCCTACCTCAAGAAACAAAAAACACCTCAAATAAACAACCTAACCTTACACCAAAAGCAATTAGAGAAAGAAGAACAAAAAATCCCCTAAGTTAACAGAAGGGAAGAAATCATACATGTCAGATTAGAAATAAATGAAAAAGAAATGAAGGAAACAATAGTAAAGATCAATAAAACTAAAAGCTGCTTCCTTGAGAAGATAAGCAAAATTGATAAACCATTAGCCACACTCATCTGGAAAAAAAGGGAGAAGACTCAAATCAATAGAATTATAAATGAAAACTGAGAATTAACAACTGACACTGCAGAAATACAAAGGATCATTAGAGATTACTACAAGCAACTGTATGGCAATAAGATGGGCAACCCGGAAGAAATGGACAAATTCTTACAAAAGCACAACCTTCTTAGACTGAAACATGAAGAAACAGAAAATATAAACATACCAATCACAAGCACTGAAATTGAGACTGTGATTAAAAATCTTACAACAAACAAAGACTCGGGGCCAGATGGCTTCACAGGCGAATTCTATCAAACATGTACGGAAGAGCTAACACCTATCCTTCTCAAAATATTCCAAAATATAGCAGAGGGAGGAACACTCCCCAACTCATTCTATGAAGACACCATCACCCTGATACCAAAACCAGACAAAGATGTCACAAAGAAAGAAAACGACAGGCCAATATCATTGATGAACATAGATGCAAAATCCTCAACAAAACACTAGAAAACAGAATCCAACAGCACATTAAAACTATCATACACCATGATCAAGTGGGGTTTATCCCAGGAATGCTAGGATTCTTTAATATACGCAAATCAATCAATGTGATAAACATATTGACATCTTGAAGGAGAAAAACCATATGATCATCTCAATCAATGCAGAAAAAGCTTTTGACAAAGTTCAACCCCAATTTATGATAAAAACCCTCCAGAAAGTAGGAAAAGAGAGAACTTACCTCAACATAATAAAGGTCATATATGAAAAACCCACAGCCAACATCGTTCTCCATGGTGAAAAACTGAAACCATTTCCTCTAAGATCAGGAACAATACAAGGGCGCCCACTCTCACCACTATTATTCAACATAGTTTTGGAAGTTCTAGCCACAGCAATCAGAGAAGAAAAGAAATAAAAGGAATCCAAATTGGAAAAGAAGAAGTAAAACTGTCACTGTTTGCCGATGACATGATACTATACATAAAGAATCCTGAAGATGCTACCAGAAAGCTGCTAGAGCTAATCAATGAATTTGGTAAAGTAGCAGGATACAAAATTAATGCACAGAAATCTCTTCCATTCCTACACACTAATGATGAAAAATCTGAAAGAGAAATTAAAGAAACACTCCCATTTACCATTGCAGCTAAAAGAGTAAAATACCTAGGAATAAACTTACCTAAGGAGACAAATGACCTGTATGCAGAAAACTATGACAGTGATGAAAGAAATTAAAGTTGATTCAAATAGTTGGAGAGATATAGCATGTTATTGGATTGGAAGAATCAAATTGGGAAAATGACTATACTACCAAAGCAATCTACAGATTCAATGCAATCACTATCAAATTACCAATGGCGTTTTTCCCAGAACTAGAACAAAAAATTTCACAGTTTCTATGGAAACACAAAAGACCCTGAATAGCCAAAGCAATCTTGAGAAAGCAGAACAGAGCTGGAGGAATCAGGCTCCCAGACTTCACACTATACTACAAAGGTACAGTAATCAAGACAGTATGGTACTAGCACAAAAACAGAAATGTAGATCAATGCAACAGGACAGGAAACCCAGAGATAAACCCATGCGCATACGGTCACCTTATTTTTGATAAAGGAGGCAAGAATATACAATGGAGAAAAGACAGCCACTTCAATAAGTGGTCATGGGAAAACTGGACAGCTACATGTAAAAGAATGAAATTAGAACACTCCCTAACACCATACACAAAAATAAACTCAAAATGTATTAAAGACCTAAATGTAAGGCCAGACACTATAAAACTCTTAGAGGAAAACATAGGCAGAACACTCTGTGCCATAAATCACAGCAAGATCCTTTTTGACCCACCTCCTAGAGAAATGGAAATAAAAACAAAAAATAACAGGGCTTCCCTGGTGGCGCAGTGGCTGAGAGTCCACCTGCCGATGCAGGGGACACGGGTTCGTGCCCCGGTCCGGGAAGATCCCACATGCCACAGAGTGGCTGGGCCTGTGAGCCATGGCCGCTGAGCCTGCGCGTCCAGAGCCTGTGCTCCGCAACGGGAGAGGCCACAACAATGAGAGGCCTGCGTACCGCAAAAAAAAAAAAAACAAACAAAAAAAAAAACAAAAAATAACAAATGGGACCTAATGAAACTTAAAAGCTTTTGCACAGCAAAGGAAATCATAAACAAGATGAAAAGACAACCCTCAGAATGGGAGAAAATATTTGCAAATGAAACAAGTGACAAAGGATTAATCTCCAAAATACACAACAGCTCATGCAGCTCAATATCAAAAAAACAAACAACCCAATCCAAGAATGGGCAGAAGACCTAAATAGACATTCCTCCAAAGAAGATATACAGATTGCCAACAAACGCATGAAAGGATGCTCAACATCGCTAATCATTAGAGAAATGTAAATCAAAACTACAGTGAAGTATCATATCACACCAGTCAGAATGGCCATCATCAAAATATCTACAAACAATAAATGCTGGATAGGGTGTGGAGAAAAGGGAACCCTCTTGCACTGTTGTTGGGAATGTAAATTGATACAGCCACTATGGAGAACAGTATGAAAGCTCCTTAAAAACTAAAAATAGAGCTACCATACGACCCAGCAATCCCACTACTCGGCATATCGCCTGAGAAAACCATCATTCAAAAACAGTCATGTACCACAATGTTCATTGCAGCTCTATTTACAATAGGCAGGACATAGAAGGAACTTAAGTGTCCATCGACAGATGAATGGATAAAGAAGATGTGGCACATATATACAATGGCATATTACTCAGCCATAAGAAGAAACGAAATTGAGTTATTTGTGGTGAGGTGGATCAACCTAGTGTCTGTCGTACTGAGTGAAGTAAGTCAGTAAGAGAAAAGCAAATACCGTATGCTCACACTTATGTATGGAATATTAAAAAAAAAAGGTTCTGAAGAACCTAGGGGCAGGACAGGAATAAAGATGCAGAGATAGAGAATGGACTTGAGGACAAGGGAAGGGGAATGGTAAGCTGGGACGAAGTGATAGAGTGGCATGGACGTATATATACTACCAAATGTAAAATAGCTAGCTAGTGGGAAGCAGCCGTATTGCACAGGGAGATCAGCTCAGTGCTTTGTGACCACCTAGAGGGGTGGGATACGGAGTGTGGGAGGGAGATGCAAGAGGGTGGAGATATTGGGATATATGTATATGTATAGCTTATTCACTTTTTTATAAAGCAGAAAGTAACACACCATTGTAAAGCTATATACTCCAATAAAGATGTTAAGAAAAATAATGCTGAGGTCTAAGTGTTTCTTCAGGTGCTTATTTCCTTATGAAATCTCCCATGTCACATAAAACATATTAAATTTCTTGTTTTTCCTTTGCTAGTCTGTAATTGTTAATTTAATATTCAGATCCAGCCCTGGTACCCGAGAGGGTTAAGGAAAACCTTTTCCTGTCTATATCAACATGTACTTGGATCTTATTTTTTGATCCATTCTGAAAACCTGTGTCTTCTTGCTTGATTTATACCATCAACTTTTTTTTTCAAAGGCACAGAATGTATGCGATGTATCCTATTCATTATAAAATGTGCAATATTCTCTTTTTTTAATTTATTTATTTTATTTACTTTATTTTTAGCTGCATTGGGTCTTCGTTGCTGTACGCGGGCTTTCTCTAGTTGCAGTGAGCGGGGCTACTTTTTGTTGTGGTGCTCGGGCTTCTCATTGTGGTGGCTTCTCTTGTTGCAGAGCAGGGGCTCTAGGCATGTGGGCTTCAGTAGCTGTGGTGTGCTGGCTCAGTAGTTGTGGCTCACGGGCTCTAGAACACAGGCTCAGTAGTTGTAGTGCACAGGCTTAGTTGCTCCGTGGCATGTGGGATCTTCCCGGACCAGGGATCAAACCCGTGTCCCCTGCATTGGCACATGGATTCTTAACCACGGCGCCACCAGGGAAGCCCTATACCATCAACTTGAAAAGTGATTATTGATATACAGGATTAAGATCTACCATACTTTTTACTGTTTTCTACTTATTGTCCTTGTTCTTTTTTCCCATTTTTGTTTTCCACTCTTTTTCTGCCATTTGTGGTTTTAATTCATTACATGTTCTCTCCTTTCTTTGCATATGAAGTTTATTTCTTTTAAAATTTATTTTAGTGGTGACCTAGATTTTGCAATATACTTTTACAACTAATCCAATTTCACTTTTAAATAACACTATACTACTTCACGGTATAGTAGTACAAGTACCTTATAATAACAACATTCTCCTAATTCTTTTCTTCCATTCTTTGCCTCATTGCTGTTATTCATTTCTTTTATATATGTTGTAGTCATCAAATATATTACTGCTATTATTATTTTGAAAAAAAATGCTATCTAGCAAATCAGTTAGCCTAATGAAAATAAATTCTCACTTATTCTTTCTTTAATGTTCTTCCCTTCTTTATCTATATCTGAGTTCCTGAACTATAATCATTTTCCTTCTCTTTGAAGATCTTCTTTTAACAATTCTTGCAAGGCAGATCTACTGGTCACAAATTTCCTCTGATTTTTGTTTGTCTCAAAAGTCTTTATTTCTCCTTCATTTTGAAGAATAATTTTGTAGGGTACAGAGTTCTAGGTTGGTGGGTTTTTTCTCTCAACATTTGAACTATTTCACTCCACTCTCTTCTTGCTTGCAGGTTTCTGAGGAGATGTGAGTTGTAATTCTTATCAGTTCTCTTCTACAGATAAGGTGTGTGTGGGGGGTTTGGCTTCTTTCAAGATTTTTTTCTTTATCCTTGATTTTTATGTAATTTTAAAATGATATACTTAGGAGTAGTCTTCTTTTTTTCTTTTCTTGGCCTTTATCCTGCTTGGTGTTCTTTGATCTTCCTGAATTTGTGAGTTGGTGTCTGACATGAAGTTAGGAAAAATTCTTAGTTGTTATTGCTTCAAATATTGCTTCCACTTCTTTCTCTTTTTCTTCTCCTTCTGATATTCCCATTATGCATATATTACCCCTTTTGTAGTTATCCCACAGTCCTTGGATATTATTGTTATTCTTTTAGCCTACTGTTCTCTTTGCTTTTCAGCTTTGGAAGTTTCTTTTTACATATCCTCCAGGTAAGAGATTCTTTCCTCAGCCATGTCTACTCTACTAAAGAGTGCAAACAAGGTGTTCTTCATTTCTGTTACAGTGCTTTTGCTCTCAAGCATTTTTTTATTCTTCATTAAAAGTTTCCATCTCTTTGCTTAGATCATGTATCTGTTATTGCATAGTATCTATTTTTCCATTAGAGCTCTTAGTATATTAATCATATTTATTTTAAATTCACAGTTGAGTAGTTCAAAAATTTCCCTCAGGTAGGCAAGGCACTGATGAAACTCCAGTAGGTTATGTTCTAGTAAAATAGATTCTCCTGATGAGAGGCCTTGTTAAGAAGAACAGAAAGTTCTAGTTTATTTCAAAATGGTTACTTTTCCTCTCCCACTGCCAGTAGCAGGAGATATTCACTGTGAGGACTTGGTAGAACTCCTGGGGATAAAACTCACAAAAGTGTGGAGCCTCCCACTATGACTAGGCTGTTCTGGAGTTTTTAACTTTCAGATTTGTCCACACTGAGCCTCCAGCAAATTGTCAATTACAATTCAGGTTTATCTACCCTGGTGGCAATTCCCACAGAGGTCTCTGTGTGTGTTTCTGCTCTGGAGAGTTATCATTCTCTGTATCCATCCATCTCTCTCTACAATTTTAATGGAAGCAATTTGCCCTGTGACTTCATTGTCTCTGATGAATCCAAGAAGTCTTGTTGGTTTTTCAGTTTGCTCAACTTTTTACTTGTTGCTAGTATTGTGTAGCAACTCATAAGCTCCTTACATGCTGGGCAGGAAACCAGAAGTCCCTCCATTAGACTTTCATTCATCAAATACTTAAGTCTAGTTAACTGAAAGATTATTTCCTGATATTTCAAGCAAAGGAGTGGGAATGCAGAAGAAAGAGCTGCCCACAGGATGTAGGAATAAGCTCATGGGACTCTGGGCAGTAACAGCGAGGTATGGGAACAGAGGAAGAAGGGAAGGGTGGAGGAGAAGAAAGGCAGGGATGTTATGAGGGACACTTTGGAATTGGAGACCCATGGGTGTGGTTGAGGATAAGGTGACTAGAATGAATTTAGGGAATAAAAGGAAACACATCTTATTGGATCTTAGGGGCTCTATATTACTTTTTCTTGCTGAGATGGATGGTTAAAAAAATATGGGGTGGTATCTGGACAGATGGAATGCTGATATGTTTGTATGTGTGCGTATCAGTGTGTATGAGTATAGTGAAGTTGAGGTGTTAGATATAAGCATCTGACAGGCAGTGGTACCTGAGATAAAGGGATGTTTGTATCTCTAGTGTCTAACACAGTTCCTGGCACTGTTCAATAAATATTTGTTACACAAACGCATGAATAAGTCCACAGAGCTTAATCAACACCTTTGGAAAAGAACCTATAATAAAAAGTTTAAAAATTAACTTGACATAAATAAAAAGTAAACTTCATCTCCTATCTATGTAAGACTCTTTAATGAAAATGTAAAAATAAGCACCAATGATACTTGGGTGAAAACCAGAATCTTAACTTCTAGACCGTATAGGAATGCATTGTATCAACAGTCTTATTTATTCTCTGGAATCAACTCTTAATTTGGTTTAGTTCCTCAATCTTTTTCAAATCCCTTTCTTCCACTCCCATACTCTTACCTCTATTCCTCCTCTTTCCTCTTCTCCTTTCTTCTCTCTTCCTTCCCTTTTCCCATCTCCTGACTTCTTCCCCTTTTCTTCTTCATCCCTTCTCCATTTCTTCACCTTTTACACATGGAACTTGAGGGAGGTAGTGAGAATGGGCAAAAGTGTGATGGTTTAGAGAAGGAAATGGAGACTAGCAACAGGGAGACAGTGACTTTCTATAAAAGAGTGGTTTAAGGGAGCAATGTGGCTGGTGAACCCTGGTGTTAGTAGGGGTTGAAGGATATATTGAAAGCTGCCTTTACATAACAAGCACATATTATTACATTGAATGCTATTTGAAGGGTGAGATGACTGATGAAGATTATTTCACCCACTCCAAACTCCTTTGAAACTGCTAATGTAGGAAAATCACTTATGAGGCTATTGCAATTATCCAGGGCAGATATTATAACAGCTGGAACAAAAACAGCAACAATAAGTATAGGGAGGAGCATAGAGATTGTAGAAAATGGACTAATGAGAACTGCAGAAGTCTCAGCACATAACTCTGTCCAAACCCCTGCACCAAGAGACTTGCTAAGCCCCTAGGATGACCCCCAATTCCCCATTGATCCAACCCCTACCCCATTAAAAAGCCTGCTTGAGAAATCTCAGCACTGCAAGGAGAATTTACTGTTTGGTCCAGCCTGATGACAGGACCCTGACATACTTTTTTCAGAGCATTTACTCAAAAGAGCTTACAACTGTGAATATGTATCCACTACAACTCAGAAGTGTCTTTCTCAAGGATCTGAGAGCCATTCCTTTGAAACGTAATCATCAGAAAGGATAGGTGAGGGAGATTAAGAGGTACAAACTTCCAGTTGCCAAACAAATGAGTCATGGGTATGAAATGTACAGTGTGGGGAATATAGTCAATAACTATGTAAAATCTTTGTATGGTGACATACAAAGATTTGTATGGACTTCCCATGGAGATCATTTTAAAATGCATAGAAATAACATCGCTATGTTGTGTAACAGAAACTAACATAGTGTTGTAGGTCAATTATACTTAAAAAACAGCAACCTAAATGTCCATTAATAGATGGATGGATAAAGAAGATGTGGTACATACATACAATGGAATATTACTCAGCCATTAAAAGGAATGAAATTGGGTCATTTGTAGAGACGTAGATGGACCTGGAGACTGTCTTACAGAGTGAAGTAAGTCAAAAAGAGAAAAACAAATATCGTATATTAACGCATGTGTGTGGAATCTAGAAAAATGGCACAGATGAACTTATTTGCAAAGCAGAAATAGAGACACAGACGTAGAGAACAAACATATGGACACCAAGGGGGGAAAGGCAGGGTGGGATGAATTGGGAGATCAGGATTGACATATATACACTGCTATGTATAAAATTGATAACTAATGAGAACCTGCTTTATAGCACAGGGAACTCTACTCATTGTTCTGTGGTGACCTAAATGGGAAGGAAATCCAAAAAAGAGGGGATATATAGCTGATTCACTTCGCTGTACAGCAGAAACTAACACAGCATTGTAAAGCAACTATACCCCAACAAATAAATAAATAAAGTAAGTAAGTCAACTGATTAGGAATGGTAATTACGTCTGCAAAACTCCCTTCAGAGCAACAACTGAAGATTCGTTTGACTGGGAGAAGCTGTGTGTGTGTGCGCGTGTGCGCACACGGCTACTGTCATTCTTCAAACCATTGCAAAAGAATATTTTTTGAACTGTCCTTTATTCCCCATCCAGGCACATACTAGAAAGAATTCTTGGGAGCATAGTTTAGCCTAGAGAAATTGACACACTGCAAAGTTATTATCGACCCTCAATTTGTGATGTGTCTCTCCTATCTATCCTGCATCTATCAATCTCCCTTCAGCTTCTGTTCTGAAGAGGATATACAGCCTCTTACTACCAAGTATATTTTGCTTCTTCCAGAGTACCAGCGATAGCAGGAATGTCATGAATTTGAAGGATAACAAGTGGTCAGAGATGGCATGGAGCATATTGTGCATAGTTCTCAGTAATAAACAAAACAGAAAATTTAACATTTCATTTTGAGTGGGATCTTATATCTTACCTCTCTAAATTTATTCCCTGCCATGCTTGTTGCTTACTGTCTTGATGCCAAACTGAAAGCACTTGTCTGTTTTCCACCTGTGGGGAGGCCTTTGCCCATTCTATTCCCCTGGCCTGGCATGCTAGCTACAGAATTTCACAGGACTTTCTCCATTGGTTCATTCAGGTCTGATCTATGATCACATCCTTGTTGGTCACTCTTTATGCCTTCATACTACTTCAATGTTATTTATTTCTAGAACTAATTACTACTTTAAATTTCATTATATGTTGGCTTACTTCATTATTTTCTGCTCTCCCTACTTCATTATTTTCTGCTCTCCCTCTACAATTAAAGCTCCTTGAAAGTGGGAGATGTCTCTCTTAAGTTCAACATTGTATGTCTAGCAGTCAGAACTTTACTTAGCACTGTCAGTAGAATGTGCTTCATTCTGAGGTTTAGCTTAAATGAATGAGTGATTGAAAGTTCTCAAACATTAATGGAAGAATCCCTAGGCATTTGTATATATTAATATGGAATAGATAACTTAAAATTTTTCAATGAATATTATTTCACTAATGCTAATAAGACAACCAAAGGCAGTTTTTTTAATATTAAAAAAGATAAGTTTCACAGCTAATTATATTTTGAAAAATTTTTTGAATATAGAATGATTATTTACTTATTAATGGGAATTTTTAGTATCCTAGATAGTAACTCTGAGTTGGAAAAATTCAGAGAGACCCAAGTTGGATCATAGTTCCATCACTTCTCAACTATGTGACTGTGAGCCTCAGGTTTTATTGTCTTTCAAGTGGAGATAATATTGGACACATATATTTTAATGAGGATTACATGAGGTCCATGTACAGTAAATTCTCAATGAATGCTATCTATTCATTTCTTATCAATTGTAATATAGACAGATTTTCACAAAGAAGTTACATATAATCTTATTTAATAATTAGTATTTAGAACAGGCTGTCTATAAAATACGGATAACAGCATCCTTTCATTGCATTGAATATTTAATTTTAAATGATATGCCTAATTTTATTTTTTATTAAAACGTTTTCCATGGCACAACCACGAGAATGGCTAAATTAAAAGAAAGGTCAGATAAAAAACAAGTGTCACTGCCAAATATCAAGAATATGAAGCTAACTAGATATCCACCCAGAGGCCGTATGTCCCATCTTGCTGTGATACTCTAGGGTGACACCTGTTGTTATGGTATAAGTAATGGCATCTCCTTTCATTCTCAAAAGTATATTGGTTCGGCTTGTGAATTTTATTGTTGACTTAATTGAAATAAACAACATGAAGGTTGGGAAGAGAGACCTAACTATAGATATTTCAGAGATTAAAAAAAGATTAAAAGGATATTACGGACAATTGCATACTTGTGTATTAGAGAACTTAGATGAAATAGATTTATTCATTTTAAAGCAATATGTTAAAATTGACAACTGTATATATAAAACTTTATAAATGTAAAACCTATAACTATATATATATATAATGTACATTATATATACACATATGTAATATATATAGTATATATATAAAATTTGAATAGTCTTAAAAATCATTAGAGAAGTTGAATGTGTTAAACATCTTCTGACAAAGAAAATACCTGAGATGGTAATATCCAAGAATAAATAATCCAATTTTAATATAATCCTCACAGAGAGAGAAAAAGAATCTCTCAATCTTCATGAGGCAAACATAACTTTAATAATAACATTAGATAAGGATAATCTAGAACAACAAAAAAAGAGAAAGTAAGAAAGCATCCTTACTTGAGAACATAGGTACACAATCCTAAACAAAATATTGGCAAAGCAAATATAAATATTTTTCTTCATAAAAAACCCAAAGGGGTGATCTAATGGACATATATAACATATAACTCCCCCCAAATAGAAGAATACACATTTTTGTCAATAACAAATTGCTTATCTCCAGTCTAAGTCTTTCCTCTTAGATAAAATCCACAAATTAAACTCTTCATTAGAGTGATCTGATTGGATAAAACTGTAAGCCCATCAAATTCAAAATTTCCATAACTGCATTTATCTGACGATAATTAATAAATCTTTCCCACATCCTCTTTTTTCCTACATCAACCACTTCACCAAGCAAGAACTCTTGAAGTCATCATAAAATACTTCTATCCCTAGGCCAGAGACTTCCAATTGGTTACTGAGTCCTGCCAGTTCTATTGTTGACATGGCTCCATCTCCAGTGGCAATACCTCAGTAGGACCCTTGTTATTACCATGTAGACCAGCGTTCCCCAACCTTTTTGGCACCAGGGGTTGGGGACCCCTGATGTAGACCACTGCAGCTACCTTTGATGTCATCATCCTTTTTACCCATTTTACCCAGTCTTGAAACTCCTGCAGATTTATCTCTTTAATATGTGAATCTGATCATTGCTGTCTACTTAAAACCTTTTTGTGTTTTTCTATCCCCTTCAGTATTAAAATCTAATGTCAACAATATTTAGTGGGTTTCTGGCCCCTGACTTCTAGATATGTTACCATATTCCTATACACTATGCTCTACTAATACTAAATTATTTGCAACACCTAAATAATAGCATATTAATTTATGTTTCTTTGCTTTTGCAAATACTCCTTCTTTTGCTTGTAATATTCCTTTTTCTTTCTTAAATGGTTGATCCATATTTTCTTCAAAGAAGCCAATCACAGGAATCATCTATTTTCGAGAATCTTCCCAACTATTTTTTACGTTTCTCATGAAACCTCCTTTCCCCCTTTTCCATTCCTACAGTACTTATCACACTATAGTTTAATTTTCTTTTTATTTATTTTTTCCTATCTAGACTGAAAGCTCCTTGAAAGAAGGGATCATTGCTTGATCCCTGTGTTCACAGTGCCTAGCATATGCACTCAATGAAGATTTGTTGAATAAGTGACAAATGAATATAAAGTAGAATATGAAAGCATATGTACTAGTATACATATGTACACTCAAAATTTTGAAAGTGATTCTGTTTTGACTAAATATGAGATAATTTTTCCTTTTAGTACCCTCCTTAGTTTGTATTTCGAGAAATAATGTGTACATATGCAGTTCTTAAGGTAGAAAAATCATTAATATAAAAATTCACTGTTGAATGAGTTAAACAAACAAACTCAGCAAAAGAGATCAGATTTGTGGTTACAGAGGCCAGGCGAGGCGGGAAGTGGGGGGAGGAGGAATTGGATGAAGGCTGTCAAAATGTACAAACTTCCAGTTATAAGACAAGTAAGTACTAAGGATGTAATGTACAACATGATAAATACAATTGACACTGCTGTCATACTTGAAAGTTGTTAAGAGAGTAAATTTTAAGAGTTCTCATCAAAAGAAAAAATTTCTTTTCTATTTCTTTAATTTGGTATCTATATGAGATGAAGGATGTTCACTAAACTTATTGTGATAATCATTTCACGGTGTATGTAAGTCAAATCATTATGCTGTACACCTTAAACTTATACAGTGCTGTGTGCCAATTACATCTCAATAAAACGGGAAGAAAAAAAATAATAAAATGACTTCCTGGTTTGGGACTCAGGGTCTTTCACCACACAGGAAAAATTAGAAAAGGAGCTGGTTTGGCATCGGGTGGTAGAGAGGAGGAAGAAGATTTAGCAAGTGATAGGGCTAAGGTATCATGGTCAGAATACAATGAATTTTTCTTGAGGCATATCAGTTGTGGTAAGAAAGGATCATATAGGAGGGTAAATGGGGACGTCTGGGGGCAAGACAGCACCCCATTTTTGTCCAGTTTCCCTTTCCTTCCTTCTCTCCCTCCAGTCCTTCTTTCCTTTCTTTTCAAGGAATATGTACATGTGGTTTAAATACATAAATATATAAATATATATATGTGGTTTAAATATATATATATATCACAAAAGAGAATAAGATGAAAAGCAACAGTCCCCTCACTTCCTATCTCCTGCCCCTCTCCAGAAGCAACCCCTTTAAACTACTTCAGCCGTTTTTTCTTGTAGTCTCTGTATCTAAATACAGTATGTATATGCCTACCAGTAGTCCTTCAATCATCAACTCTAGATTTTGTCTATTGACTTTTACTATGGTGTATGATAATTCATTTCCCTTTCAGTTTTAAAGTGGGGAGATAAGTAAGTCCTAAATTTCCTGATGAATCCCTGATTCCAGCAATAATTACCTTTATTGAGCACTACGTGAAAGACACAGTTGTAATCACTTTGGATATATTAACTCATTTAATTACAAGCTCAGTTACAAGGACGGGGCTAATAACAAAACCAGGAAAACAAAGATTTAAAAAACAGGGAGAAAAAAAGACAATGCTAGGCCTTCCCCACTGAAAAACGTTAAGGGTGAATGAAATAGCAGTTAGAAAAAAAAAAAAAAAGGCCAGCTTTGAGGCACTAAAATTGCAACCGGCTCCTTTAATTCCCCGCGGCAGGCGGGGCGTGGCGCCAGGTGGCCTACAATGAATGCCCCTTCAAGCTGGCAGCGCCCTACCAAGCCTGTGGCTTTGTTAAGAGCCCGGGCCACGTGACGGAGACAGGCGGCGCTCTTTCTCCGCGCAATCTCTATGGTATTCTTCTCAGCCCACCCGCCCCTAGGGAAGCGGCAGTCACGTGACAAGCTCCGGGTTTACGGCAGGTGTCCACGTGACCCTGGCCTGCAGTAGGGTGGCTGCGGTGAGGTACCTGCGCTCGTGAAGGGTGGGTGGTTAGGTCGTAGCCACCGCAACCTCCGGCGGACTCTCCCGGGCGGCCAGGCTCGGGAAAAACGAGCCGACTGAGGCATTCATCGCTTAGTGCCTACGGCACGGGTCTGTTCTTTATGCCACCTCCGCCTTCCTCGTCCCCACCTCTTTTCGGGTGAAGTCCCCTTTGGGTTTCGAGACCTTGGGGCCTGAGGCCCAAACTCGAAACGAACCCCCCACCCATCCCTCTTTCCTTCTCATCCTCCATCTCTCCCTTTGCATCACCGAATCACTTAGCCGTTGAGCTGGCCAGCTCGGCGGTGCCTTGAGGCCAAGTTCGAGGCGGTAAAGGTAACGGTGGGGAAAGCAGCCCCCCAGTGGACAAAGGTGGAGGCAAGACTAGAGCAGGCCTAAGGGCCGCAGGCAAGGAGAATAGGCGGCTGAGGGGGTGAACAGGAAAAAAAAAAAGAGAGAGAGTACTGCGGATTTAGAAGGGACTGGAAAGGACTTGTTGCACAATGGAAGAATCTGACTCTGAGAAAAAGATGGAGAAAGAGAATCTGGGGACGAGAATGGATCCTCCCATAGGGGAACCGGAAGGATCGCTTGGGTGGGTGAAGGGTATTAAGTCAAACCTGGAAGGGAGGGGGCGGGGGGACGTTCTAACTGAAGAGAGTATTGTGAATTAGAATACCCCGCCTATGATAAATTCTTTCGATTTACCAATAAGGTTGCTTTTGGTGATTGGATAAACTAGTAAGAGGTCTGGTTGCTAACTGGGGAGAAACAATCCTTAGGACAGGCCTGATATCACTCTGGGGAGGGGCAAGTGTTCTAATTGAGGAGGCAGTTCTGAATTGCTTTGAATTGTCAATAAAGGAGATTTTATGTCATCGTGTTGACGATAAGAAGACTAGGAAGAGGGTTGGCTTTTCCTGGGCAGAGATTAGTGGCTCGAGAGTGCTTTCTGTGCCAGTTTATACCTGAATTTGAGAATTTATATACTTTGTGCCTGTGATGAGTAAAATACTTGGAAGGACAGCTGAAGGACTTAAGATTTTTAGAAATATGCTGACTTTGAAAAACAGGATATTCAAATATGACAATATTGTTTGATTTATTAAAGCATTTGTAAATATTGCTTTGATAAATTTTTTAAGGAGGTAAAAAATTGAATCTTGAATTTTAATGGCTCATTTATATTCCTAAATAAATCTTCCTAGGAGCTATTTCCTGAGCACATAATTAGGCGAGAGGGAGCATAAACCCAGTTTTATAATTTAGGAAAATGAGGGCCTCTACCTAACTGAGGTCCCCCACACAGCTGTACTCAGCTGTTGTACTAAATGTGCTCTTTTGCACCTCTACGTTAATTCCAATTTCTAAGGCAACTGGATCATGGAAACTCTGTCTTTCGGTTTATATCTGCAGGTGGGTGCTACCAAATACAGCCATGAAGAAAAAGGTAAGACATGTTAGGTACATCAAAAACATGAAGGTAAAGGTAAGAAGTTACTGTTCAGGAAGCATATTTGTGGTCATATCTGCCATCTTTCCTTGACTGTTGTAGGAACCTTCTACATGTTCTCCCTGACTCTTGTCCCCTTCTTTGCTATCAGATTTAATTTTTCTAATATAGAAATCTAAGTAAGTCATTCACATACTTAAGAACTTTTTGTAACTTCCTGAAGCCCATAGAATACAATCCAAAAGATTTCATCTCATAGAATGCCCTTTAAAAATCTATTCCTGGGAGGGGGAAGGGTGAGCTGTGACAGGGCGAGAGAGAGTCATGGGCATATACACACTAACAAACGTAGTAAGGTAGATAGCTAGCGGGAAGCAGCCGCATGGCACAGGGATATTGGCTCGGTGCTTTGTGACAGCCTGGAGGGGTGGGATAGGGAGGGTGGGAGGGAGGGAGATGCAAGAGGGAAGACATATGGGAACATATGTTTATGTATGACTGATTCACTTTGTTATAAAGCAGAAACTAACACACCATTGTAAAGCAATTATACCCCAATAAAGATGTTAAAAAAAAATCTATTCCTGACTAAACCATCAGCCATACCTTTGCACCCTATCATAGCCATGCAGAATCTGTTTTTCTCCAAGTTTACAAATTAATTTGCATTTTGTGCAAGCCATACACACACACTACACAGGCCTCTGCTTGCACATTTATGTTGAACCCAACTCAAATGTTATCACTATTAGGTTTCATGTGAGTTCTCCAAATGGAATTGAACACTCCTTCCCTTGTGCTCTTATGGTACTGTGCCTCACCTTGGGGTTTAAGAAGAATCGATAAGGGCACAGTTCTAGAGTAAGTTTCTGAATCTTTTGGGCTTTCAGTTTCTCCATTTATAAAATGGTGATAATAAGGTTACCTGTCTCATAGAATTATTATGAAGTTTTTAAACAAGCAAATGCAGGTAGAGCACTTAGATTAGTACTTAATACAGTTAGCCTTGATAAGTCTTTCATAAGCTATTAAAGTAAGATTTCTTAAACAACAAAAGCTCATAAAAAAGAATGAAATATTGCCATTTGCAGCAATATGGATGGACCTAGAGAATGTTATGCTTGGTCAAGTCAGAGAAAGACAAATGCTATATGATATCACTTATATATGGAATCTAAAAAATAATACACATGAATCTATATACACAATAGAAACAGACTCACAGACATTGAAAACAAACTAGTGGTTACAAAGGGGAGAGAGACAAATTAGAGGTATGAGAGTAACAGACACAAACTACTATACACAAAATACATAAGCAACAAAGATTTACTGTATAGCACAGGCAATTATATCCAATATCTTGTAATAACCTATAATGGAATATAATCTGCAAAAAGAATGAATCACTGTGCTGTATACCTGAAACTAACACAATATTGTAAATCAACTATACTTCAATTAACAAAAAAAAGAAATACACTGTATTTAGCCTTAACTTTATCTAATAAGTCAGTTATGTAACTTCAGTTTGCTAAGGAAATGTTCTTGATGAGCCGGTCTAAAGTTACTATCAACAAGGATGCCTAAAAATACCAGAAATTTGTAAATGATAAAGAATAAAAGCAAAAGGTTTCTCTAACAACTTTAGACTATCTCCTCAGTAACGTTTCCTTAGTGAGATAAAGTTATCTAGCTGAATAGATTAAGCCTGAGTGCAGTACCCTTTTATTAATACTCCCTATATTTGTAATTAGAAATTTTTATAAAATGTCTTGGAATTGAAGTTAGAACATGTATCCTCTCATTTGAAAATCAAGGTAATTGGAATTATATTTCATAAATTTTGAGTTCGAAAAGACTCTTAAAAGTTACCTCACCAAAAAAAAAAAAAAAAAAAGTTACCTCACCCAATTTCCCCCCTAGTGCAAGAATCTACAGCATCTTTGATAGGTGTTTTTCTGTCTTCGTTAAATGCTGTCATTGACAAGAAGGTGTTTACCTTCACCCTTTCCATTGTTAAAAAATTGCTTGTTTTATATCTTTGTTTTGATAGCTTGCTCATTCTTTTGATGAACATATTTTGAGCATCTGTTATATGTTAGGCACTGAAAACTCAAAGGGGATTTTCCCTGCCATTCAGGCGCTCAGAGTCTTGTGAGAGACCAAAAAACAAATTGGAAAACTGCAGTGCATTATGGTCTTAGCAGTGTCATAAGAGTGTCATGGGAAGACAGAGGTGGAATACATCTAAGCCAGCCTAGGGCATTGGGATCAGAGAAGTTCTTGAGACGATTACTGAACCAAGACTTGAAGGGTAAGTGGAGCTTAGCTGAAGGAAGAAAAGGGAGTGGAAAGTTACTGGCAGAGAGTTCAGCATGAAAAAAGACCTGGAGCAATCAAAGGGACTACAAGCAGTTCAGTTCAGTATGGCTGGACTCCACAAATTCCAGGCTAGGAGCGTCAGAAGATGAGGGCAGAGGAGTAGATAAGCCAGATCAAGGAGGGTCTTATATGTAGTTTAAAGACTTGATCCTGTAGGCAATGGGACGCTCTTGAAAAGAAAAGAGTAGTTAATGGAACAAAATCATGAAGGTAAGTAAAAGGGATGAAATTAAGGGCAGAGGTGGTCAGGTTGATCCTGAGGAGGAGAAAGAGCTTTCAGTTATACTGAAATACCCTGCCAGATAGTTCAGTGCATAAAACATTACATTATGAGAGTTCCTCTCAAGTTGATATTTTGCTAACATAGTACTGAATGCATGATAGTATATATTAATAGCATAATAAATTCACTGTGATTCTATCACCAAGAGAATGTGTGACTCATGACAGGCAAGTGGCTGGCCTCTGGAATTCTCGGTACCTCTGCATTCACCACGGGTCAGAGAACTAGTCAGTTATAAGTATCCACTCTATGTTATTAGTACTGTCACTTCAGTGAAACACCAAGTGCAAGAGAGAAATAGATCCCTTTAGACTTGATTTGCTCTTGATCGCTGACTTCTTTCCTTTCTTTTTTTCCATTTTGTCCTTAGGTGCTGTTGATGGGTAAAAGTGGGTCTGGTAAGACCAGCATGAGGTCTATTATCTTTGCAAATTATATTGCAAGAGACACACGTCGCCTTGGTGCAACAAGTAAGATGTTTTATCTTATTGTAAAGTCAGGTGATCTTAATAATTCGCATAACGCACTTGGTTGCAGTAACTTGGGGATGCAGAGATTGACAGATTTGTTTTTGAGCATGTTTCCTTTTTTTTCATTCCTTCTCAGAAGGATGTAACCTAATTCTGGTTACTACTGCTTGCTCTCTTGGGGAGGTTCTTTCCTTTCTAGGTTGCTTACCAAATGGGATAACCTTGTCCAACTTCGTTTTTATCCTGCTCTTTCTCAACAAGCATAGGGGTCCTTTTGTTTGTTCACTTTTTAGAAGGGGGAGGGTGTTTGTTTTTAACAGTTATTATATAAACAGAAATTAATTTATAGGCATTAACAAGCATAACATTAAAATCTAAGATTTTATAAAGCAGTAGTCCTAGTCTTCATTAAAAGGTAAATTGTTGGGTTTGGGAGGCTGTCAGAGGGAGGTTACCCAGATCTGTACTCTGCTACTTCTCTTCCTGGATACATATAGATGTTTTCTTTGGAGTTACAGCTTTGACTTGAGAAATGTTTCCTTGCCCTTTATGGTTTGAATGTTAAATCTGGTTTCTTAGTATAGGCTAGTTGGGCTGCCATGGCTGCCAGTTCAGTGGATCTATGCTCCTGGGAGACCCTTTCAGTCTTTAGGCTATAACGCCTTTTCATTTTGTAGCACCTAAGGATTTCTGGATTCTTCCTTGGTCCTTGGCCTCTAGGTGATGAAACCATTGCCCTACCTGGCTTTCAAATTTTCCTGATCTGGGTTGCTAGCATCTTGGACACTTTTAGGGACAAGCCACCCACTACTTCATAAGGTATCTCTGGTTTCAAGAACAACAAACATTTTTAAAACACCCTATGTTCCAGAACCTAGGATACAAAAGAGAAGGGAACCTCATTTCTGTTCTTAACGTGCTTGGAGTGTAGAATAGACTCATAATTAGGGAAGCTTTAATGATTAGAAAGTTATTTCTTAGAGCCCTGAATCTATTTCCATTTATTATTGTTAGCTGGTACCCTTTCTGTTCTCTTGAGCCTATGCAAATATTTTAGTATGATTAATGTCTCAATCTATCCTAGCCATTCCTTGCCTCCCAAATGTTATCTTCCTTAAGTTAAATATCTCCAGCTCCTTCATCTATTCCTCGTTTGACATCATTTTGAAGCATTTTTAAGGACTTGTTAGAATATGTCTATATTTTTTTAGTGATGAGACTTAAATGAAGACGTGGTCTAATCAGAGCAGAGTAGGACTGTTACATCTCTTGTTCTATAGGCATCACACTACTGTTAGCACAGTCTAGCCCCTACTCTCCTGTGGAGCAGCCTTCATCATACTGAGTCATACTAAAAAAAAGAAAATTCCTTTTCACATATATTTTTATTAAAACAACATATCCTCCTTCTGATTCTTGTGAAGTTAATATTTTGAACCTAAGAATAAATGCTTATCTCTATTAAATTGTTCAGTTTTGATTGTTTTAGCCCATGAAAGGTTAACTTAATTCCAGAACAAGTTACTATCTCACTGGGCCTCAGTTTCCTTATCCATAGAAAAGGGGTTGGATCCTATTTTCATTTTAGCTACTTATTCTCTCATTTGATATGTTAGCTATCCTTCCTAGCTTTGTGCAGTTTGTACACTTGATAAGCATCTCATCTAGTTTTCATCTAAGTCATTTATCAAAAATTTTGGTCAGGACAGGGTCCTATGGCCTGTTGTGCCTCAAGAGACTTCCTTCTAGAAAGTACCTGTCCAAACTTCTCCCTGTTTTGTATTTTAATTTTTTTCTATTTTTCCAAGTTTAATATCTAGACCTAATAATCACATGGTTTCAGTAGATCAGAGAAAGCTAATGTTTATTGTATGGTGTTTTATTTACTTTAGTTCTCATATTAACTTCATTTTAATAGGTGAAGAAAGTATGACTTAGAAGTTAAGGTCACGCAACTCATAAGTGTTAGAGCTAGAATGTCAATCTATGCTCCTGCTTTATTCATTGTTCTACAGGCACAATTCCTGGCAGACTTCTTTCTGTTTATGTTTTAAATTCTGCACATTTCATTGATGTACTTTTTTCTAGTCCAATTAAAATTTTTGTTTTTAGCTAATCAGCAGAGTGGATTGACTACCTAAGTCTGGTGAATAGTCTTAAAACCCAAATTTCAGAGCTAGTCAAGCTATTTAATAGTTTTGAAATAATCTAGCAGATTTGTTAAAAAGTTCTGAACAGAATGTTGCAAATTATATGAACCCTGTACATGAAGCAGGCCATTTGTTTTAACAAGTGTTTTTCTGGAGCCTCCTGTGGATGGGACAAGGCTCTTGACGTTAAGAATATCTCAAGTGGACCTTTATCAGTAATACTTTGTTAGCAAGTGCTGTATTTCTTAAAGGTGATAAAAGTATACTTCAAAATATTATGTTGGCCTGATGCTTTAGTGTATCACTAGCTAGTTTGTCATTGCTGAAGAAAGGTCTTGGTTCTACTTGCTAAACTTATAGACTAATTAAAAATACATATAGTGTATTGATTTTTACTTACTATTTTTGTGAAGTTGCTGATTTTCTTTAAAAGTAGTGAAAGAGTACTTATTCTAAAATATTATATCACCTTGAAGGTTTTAGTGTTTCTCTAGTTTGTCATTGCTGAAAAAAGTCCAGGTTCATTTTGTTAAACTTAGAGTGTACTGTGTTTTGAAATTTGAAGTAAGGATACAGAATGGTGGTATTCATTTATCAGGGGGCTGTTAAAATGTGTTTGTTGGAATAGTAAACTTGTCGATAAAAATGTGATTATGAAGTATTTTAGTCTCAAACACTGTTGACGGCTCCAAGATTTCCTGCCTTCTCAAAATTCTCTGATCCCTTGGCTTTTATTTAATGCTTTATTACCCTGGTTTTATTCCTTTATCTTTAACCATCCCTTCCTTTTAAAAAAATGAATATTTTCTTCTTTCTGCCCCGTAAGTGTATGTGATTTCCCAAAGCTCTGTTCTTGGTTCTTTTCAGTTGCTGTTGTGATAGCAGGGCAGGAAGATTAGGAGAGCCAGAGGGCCCTACAGGAGACCTGAGACTAAAGAGGGAGGCAGAAATTGGGGGTTAGATCATAAAATGCCCTGTAAGCCAAGTCAGGTTGTTTAAACTGAGGGTAGAAGGCAACCCTTAGAGAGTTTCAAACAGAAAAGTAATATGGTCAGATTTCAATATTTTTAATTTTCAATTTTAATTAGAAAAGTAATACTTGTGAAAGATTCGAACATTGCAGAAGTGTAGAAAGTCTACTCTGTCCCTCATTCTCAGGCCTACTTCCTAGGGACAACCACCATTAGTAATTTGAGGTTATCCTTTTGGCCTTATGTTTTCTGGGTATATACAGTAATATATAGACAGAGACATGTTATTTTTTTTTTCTTTTTAAAAAGAATGAAATAAAATCTGCACTGTGGAGAGATCATTATACCTGTAATATAGAGGATAGTTTGGAGGGAGGCAAGGGAAGAAACAGATTGACAGATTAGGGAACTGTTTTTAGTAGACCAGGTAAGAGATTATAGGGGCTTAACTTGGGTTAGGGTGGTAATAGTGGATGTGGTGAAAAGTAAATGGATTTGGGATATTTAAAAGGTAGAGTCAATATGACTTGCTGGTAGGTTTGGGGGGAATGATGGGGGAAAGACTGGACTCAAGGATGAAACTTAGTGTTTGGCTTAGGCATCTGGTTAAATTCACTGAGTTAAGGAGGACTGAAAGAGGAATAGATTTTGTGGGAAGAATGGGCAGATGATGAGTTATATTTGGTTACACTGAGTTTGGGATACTTGTGGTTTATGCAAGTAAAGATGTCCAGTATATGATTCAGAAAGGGAAGAGAGAAATCTGTATTATAGATACATGTTTATGGATTATCAGTATCCAAATGGTAAATGAGATGATATGAATTGATTAACTTGCCTGGCGGAAAGAATACATAGAGAGAAGAGTAGGTGGCCAAAGATGGAATCCTGAATAACTCCAGCATTTAAGGGACAGAAAGAAGAATAGGAGCCTGTGAAAGAGGACCTGCCAGAGAGGTTATAGGTAATGCTCTCAGAGGCCAGGAGAAGAGAATTTTTTGAGAAGAGAGTAGTCAACAGTGTCATGCTGCAGAAAGTAAGACAAGGACTAAAAAGTCCATTGGATTTGGTAATGGGGCCATTGGTCACTTGATGAGAGCAATTTCTATGATATGGGAGTAGAAACCAGATTTCTATCCCATGTGCTCCATATCTAAACAGTCGCTGAATCCTGTCACTTCTTTTATTATTGTCTTTCCCTTTCTCAGTAGCACTTCTTTCCATTTTTTTTTAGTACTAGACCGTTTACATAGTCTTCAAATTAATAGCAGTTTGAGCACCTACTCTCTCGTAGACTCTGTTGGAAATACAAAGACATGTAAGATATGATTCCTTTTCCAAGGAGGGGGAAGTAAAGGGGAGAAGGGAAGTAGTTTGAGCACCTACTACGTGCCAGGCACTTGATGTATAATAATTCCTGTAATCCTCACAGTAATGTGAGGTCAATAGTATGCCTCCCACCTTTTTTTTAACAGAAGAGGAAACTAATACTCAGAGGTTAAGTGACTTACCCAAGGTCACACAGAGAGGTAGAGCTGGTATTTGAACTAAGAACTGTTTGACTCCAATGTCCATGTTTTTTTTAAGTAATGCTTTTCTGCTTATGCTCTAGTTTATGAGAAGATAAAATTGCACAAAAGTTAGATAGCAGTCAATTTAAGCAACAGCTGCAAGGTAGTCGTAGAAGAAACACCACTGTGTGATGTTTAACTGTTACATAAATTGTAAAGATGATAATTGCTAGACTTTGAGAAATTTCCAGGATAAGAATTTTCATTATTGTTCCTTGTGATTTTTAGTGCCTGGCAGAGAGTAGATGCTTAATAAATGTTTAAATGAATTCAGAGGGAGTGATGATGGTAAGTGGGGGTGGCCAGGTAGGGCTTTTAGAGGAGGTGGGATTTAAGCTGGGTCGTAGAAGATGAATCTGACTTTGGAAGAAAGGTGGGGAGGACTTTCTAGGCAGATGGACACAGTAGGCAAAGTAAAGGGTGGGGAGGGAGGTGTAAGGCAGAGGTCGCAAACAGGCAGCCCGTATGCTGGATAAGGCCTGTAGATGTGTTTTGTTTGGCCTATGTAATGTTTTAGAAAAATTGGAATTAGTTATCAATATGTAAAAGTTTCCATAAAAAATCTGGATTTCCTACTACTATTGAAAAATTTAAAGATCTGGTAATCCTGAGCCCACGTTCCTGCATGGCAAATGAGCTAGAGCTGTGTAACTGCTACCCACTCCATCGTCCCCTTGGGTGGATATTTACTCTCCATACATGATCAACTTCATTCTTGTACGTTTACCGGCCTGGCTCCTATTAGCAAGTTTGCGACCCCTGATGTAAGGTATGTTGGAGGTTGGGGTGGTAGAGGGGTTTGGGAGGACTATGAATAAACCAAATTGGACTGGAGCGAAAGGCTTCGTTAATGTGAATCATTGGGGAACATAAAGGTAGATTGGAAGCCAAATTCTGAAGGACCTTGAATGCCCCACGTGTAGGTATGGAGGAGCCATTGAAAGTTTTTTGAATGGGGAGTGACATGTTCAAAGTAGTGTTAAGAAGATGAATCTTGCAGTAGCCTATAGGATGAAGTAAAGTGAGTAAGGCTTCCTGGTGGGAGGTAATTATGGAGCTACTGTAGTTGTATAGGCTTGCGAAGGTAAGGGCCTTCCTTAATGTTAGTAGCAGGTTGTAAAACAAAGAGTGGAATTGAGAGAGATTGCAAAGGAATAGCAATGAATTGAATGTGGACAGAGGAGTCAAAAATGACCCCCTCAAAATGGGAAAATGGTAGGGTCATTAACCAAAATAGGAAATCAATAGAGGGAGCAAGTTTGGTTATGTTTTATGTTTGTTTTGTATTTGGTTTTTGTTGTCTTTTTCTAATTTTTAAATTTTTTGTGGGGGGTGTTTATGGGTCAGAAAAGAGCTATTAAATGGTATATGTCTCTGTCTTACATGTTGAAATTTTAACAGTATTATAATTGGAGATTGTTTCTGCTCTAAGCACTAAAACAACTAAAAAGTAAAACGACTTACGTGAGAGCCAGTTCTGTAGCTCAGGGTAGTTTAGGTGCCCACCTTGCCACTAAACCACACCACTAAGCTGAAAATCACCTTCTTGTTGTAGCTTTGAGCATTTCACTCCACTTTGGTCCTTCTAAATTTCATGGGTTAGCACGTTGCTTATTTTGAGTTTCATCGCGCATGCTACAATTACTAGATTTGTCATGTTTGTCTTCCAGTTGATGTAGAACATTCTCATGTTCGATTTCTGGGAAACCTGGTATTGAACCTGTGGGACTGTGGTGGGTAAGTACCATCTGCTTAATTCTTCATGAGGCAAATGTCAATAATCATGGCATGTAGTATAATCAGCACAGAGAATACATTAAAGTAACTATCATTTGTAATAGCTACATTAGATAGAAATTACCTCAGAATTGGCACTTGATTAAATAAAGATCTCTGACTTTCATGTCATTGTGAAAATGCCCTCTGTATGTGACATGTTTAAGCAGCACTCACACAAGCTGTATCTAGGTATCTGTAGTATGGGATCGAACATTCTTCTCTTTTTCTGGTGAAGAAATTAGGTTTCTATCTCAGGTGGCCTAACATCAGTCCTGAGCTCTTAGCCATCACGCCATACTGCCTCATTCTTTGTTATTTCAGTAATTATCTCCAGGCAGTCTAAGCACTGTTGATTGGACCTCAGTTCTCCAGCTGAGTTTCCCACTGTTGGAGGAATAGGAGACAGTTTTTCCTCTCATGTCCAGGACACTTCCAGAATATCCTATCATAAATACACATTCACTGTGCATATGGTGCTCCCTTGCATCTCTGTACTGAAGCAGCAATATGTAGTGCACAGTGGTTAGGAGCCTAAGCTATGGAGTTAGATTGGGGTTTGTATCTCAGCTCTGTTAGCTGTGTTATCTTGGATAGATCATTTAAACTCTCTGAGCTACAGTTTCTTCATCTGTACAATAGGAATAATGATAGTACCAACTCGTATGGTGGTTTTGATGATTAAGATTATATATATGTGTGTGTATATAATATATACATTATATACATACATATATATATATATATGTATGTATATAATCTCAAGAGTACCTACAAAATAAATGAATGTTATAATTAGCTCAGTGTCTCCCAGCTCCTCGTATAGAGCCAGCCATGGAGTAGGTGCTCAATGAATATTTGTTGAAAGAATAACAAATAAGAAAATGACTTCCTTATTGCTAGCAGATGGATAACACCCAAGTAGCTTTCTCCATGTAAATCCTTCCTCAGTATCATTGCTTCCAATTCTGTAATCTGTGTCAAGAGATTAGTTCAAGTCCTTTGCTTTTAGGCACTAACGTTATTGTCATTTTTACAGATAAGGCACAGCTACTTAATACCAAAGTATAGGACTAGAAGCTAGGTTCATGATTTTTTTTAAAAGAACTGCTGTTTATTGAGAGCATGCTATATGCCAGGTTTCATGCTAGATTCTTTCCTGTAGGAAAGAAAATCTATAGATTTTCAGGATAGCCTTCAGAAATGTAGAAAATTAAATTCACCAGAAACCCCCACCCCAGTTCACTGATTATTCTGGTTTTCTAGAAATCTATTCAACACTCATTCAGCAAACATCTATTGATCACCTACCACGTACCACACAGTGAGCAAAGCATTGAAAGTTACACCATAGTAGATTAACATACACAGTATTTGGTGGCTATGACAAAAACCTTCAAAGTAAATATAATCTTTTTTCTTTCCTTTATTTATTTAGTTGTTTTATTTTTGTCTAGTTTTTAAGATTTAACTTTTGTTGAGGTAACATTGGTTTATAACATAAGTTTCATGTGTACAACATTATATTTCTACTTCTGTATATTTTACAGCATGCTCACAACCAAAAATTTAGTTTCTATCCATTCATCAGCATACAGTTGACCACCTTTACCCTTTCTTCCCTCCCCGCTGCCCCTTTCCCTCTGGTAACCACTACTCTGTTCTCTGTATCTATGGGTTTGTTTTTGTTTTATTTTATTTATTGTTTGTTTGTTTTTTTATATCATGGGTGAGATCATATGGTATTTGTCTTTGTCCATCTGACTTATTTCACTTAGCATAATACCCTCAAGATCCATCCATGTTGTTGCAAATGGCAAGTTTTCATTGTTTTTATGGCTGAGTAGTAGTACATTGTATATAGATACCACATCTTTTTTTTTTTCCTAGTACAGTACTTTACTTCTTTAGAGCAGTTTTGGATTCACAACAAAATTGAAAAAAAAGTATAGATATTTCCCATTACCCCCTGTCTCCACACGTGCATAGCCTCTCCCATTATTAACATTCCCCATCAGAGTGATACATTTGTTACAAGTGATGAGCCTACATTGACACATGATTATTACCCAAAGTCTATAGTTTACATTAGGGTTCATTCTTGGTATTGCACATTCTATGTGTTTGGACAAATATGTAATGACATGAATCCACCATCATAGTATCATACACAGTAGTTTCACTGCCCTAAAAATCATATGTGCTCTGCCTATGCATCCCTCCCTCCACCCTAACTCATGGCAACCATTAATCTTCTTAAAATCTCCATAGTTTTAACTTTTTCAGAATGTCATAAAGTTGGAATCACACAGTGTGTAGCCTTTTCATATTGGCGTCTTTTTTTTTTTTCCTTATTTTCTTTTTGGCTGCACCACGCAGCATGTGGGATCTTAGTTCTCTGACCATGGATTGAACCCATGTCCGCTGCATTGGAAGCATGGAGTCTTAACCAGTGGACCACAGGGAAATCCCCATATTGGCTTCTTTCACTTACTAATGTACATTTTTTAATATCTTTATTAGAATATAATTGCTTTACAATGATGTGTCAGTTTCTGCTTTATAACACAGTGAATCAGTTATACATATACATATGTCCGCATATCTCTTCCCTCTTGCGTCCCTCCCTCCCACTCTCCCTATCCCACCCCTCTTGGTGGTCACAAACACTGAGCTGATCTCCCTGTGCTATGCGGCTGCTTCCCACTAGCTATCTGATTTATATTTGGTAGTGTATATATGTCCATGCCACTCTTTCACTTTGTCCCAGCTTGCCCTTTCTCCTCCCCATATCCTCAAGTCCATTCTCTGGTAGGTCTGTGTCTCTATTCCTGTCTTGCCCCTAGGTTCTTCATGACCATTTTTTCCCCTTAGATTCCATATATATGTGTTAGTATACAGTATTTGTTTTTCTCTTTCTGACTTACTTCACTCTGTATGACAGAATCTAGGTCAGTCCACCTCACTACAAATAACTCAATTTCGTTTCTTTTTATGGCTGAGTAATATTCCATTGTATATATGTGCCACATCTTCTTTATCCATTCATCTGTCGATGGACACTTAGGTTGCTTCTATGTCCTGGCTATTGTAAATAGAACTGCAGTGAACATTTTGTTACATGACTCTTTTGGAATTATGGTTTTCTCAGGGTATATGCCCAGTAGTGAGATCGCTGGGTCATATGGTAGTTCTATTTTTAGTTTTTTAAGTAACCTCCATACTGTTCTCCATATTGGCTGTACCAATTTACATTCCCACCAACAGTACAAGAGGGTTCCCTTTTCTCCACACCCTCTCCAGCATTTATTGTTTCTAGATTTTTTGATGATAGCCATTCTGACTGGCGTGAGATGATATCTCATTGTAGTTTTGATTTGCATTTCTCTAATGATTAATGATGTTGAGCATTCTTTCATGTGTTTGTTGGCAATCTGTATATCTTCTTTGGAGAAATGTCTGTTTAGGTCTTCTGTCCATTTCTGGATTGGGTTGTTTGATTTTTGATATTGAGGTGTATGAGCTGGAGATTAATCCTTTTTCAGTTGCTTCATTTGCAAAAATTTTCTCGCATTCTGAGGGTTGTCTTTTGGTCTTGTTTATGGTTTCCTTTGCTGTGCAAAAGCTTTTAAGTTTCATTAGGTCCCATTTGTTTATTTTTTTTTATTTCCATTTCACTAGGAGGTGGGTCAAAAGCATCTTGATGTGATTTATATCATAGATTGTTCTGCCTATGTTTTCCTCTAAGAGTTTTATAGCATCTGGCCTTATATTTAGGTCTTTAATCCATTTTGAGTTTATTTTTGTGTATAGTGTTAGGGAGTATTCTAATTTCATTCTTTTACATGTAGCTGTCCAGTTTTCCCAGCACCACTTACTGAAGAGACTGTATTTTCTCCACTGTATATTCTTGCCTCCTTTATCAAAGATATGGTGACCATATGTGTGTGGAGTTTTCTCTGGGCTTTCTATCCTGTTCCACTGAACTATATTTCTGTATTTGTGCCAGTACCATACTGTTTTGATTACTGTAGCTTTGTAGTATAGTCTGAAGTCCAGGAGCCTGATTCCTCCAGCTCCATTTTTCTTTCCCAAGATTGCTTTGGGTATTCGGGGTCTTTTGTGTTTCCATATAAACTGTGAAATTCTTTGTTGTAGTTCAGTGAAAAATGCCACTAGTAGTTTGATATGGATTGCATGGAATCTGTAGATTGCTTTGGGTAGTAGAGTCATTTTCACAATGTTGGTTCTTCCAATCCAGGAACATGGTATATCTCTCCATCTATTTGTATCACCTTTAATTTCTTTCATCAGTGTCTTATAATTTTCTGCATACAGGTCTTTTGTCTCTTTAGGTAGGTTTATTCCTAGATATTTTATTCTTTTTGTTGCAGTGGTAAATGGGAGTGTTTTCTTAATTTCACTTTCAGATTTTTCATCATTAGTGTATAGGAATGGAAGAGATTTCTGTGCATTAATTTTGTATCCTACTACTTTACCAAATTCGTTGATTAGCTCTAGTAGGTTTCTGGTAGCCTTTAGGATTCTCTATGTATAGTATCATGTCATCTGCAAACAGTGACAGTTTTACTTCTTCTTTGCCGATTTGGATTCTTTTATTTCTTTTTCTTCTCTGATTGCTGTGGCTAAAACTTCCAAAACTATGTTGAATAAGAGTGGTGAGAGTGGGCAACCGTGTCTTGTTCCTGATCTTAGTGGAAATGGTTTCAGTTTTTCACCATTGAGGACGCTGTTGGCTGTGGGTTTGTCATATATGGCCTTTATTATGTTGAGGAAAGTTACCTCTATGCCTACTTTCTACAGGGTTTTTATCATAAATGAGTGTTGAATTTTGTCAAAAGCTTTCTCTGCCTCTGTTGGATGATCATATGGTTTTTCTCCTTCAATTTGTTAATATGGTTTATCACATTGATTGATTTGCATATATTGAAGAATCCTTGCATTCCTGGGATAAACCCCACTTGATCATGGTGTATGATCCTTTTAATGTGCTGTTTGATTCTATTTGCCAGTATGTTGTTGAGGATTTTTGCATGTATGTTCATCAGTGATATTGGCCTGTAGTTTTCCTTTTTTGTGACATCTTTGTCTGGTTTTGGTATCAGGGTGATGGTGGCCTCGTACAATGAATTTGGGAGTGTTCCTCCCTCTGCTGTATTTTGGAAGCGTTTGAGAAGGGTAGGTTTTAGCTCTTCTCTAAATATTTGATAGAATTCACTTGTGAAGCCATCTGGTCCTGGACTTTTGTTTCTTGGAAGATTTTTAATCACACTTTCAGTTTCAGTGCTTGTGATTGGTCTGTTCATATTTTCTATTTCTTCCTGGTTCAGTCTCAGAAGGTTCTGCATTTCTAAGAATTTGTCCATTTCTTCCAGGTTCTCCATTTTATTGGCCTATAGTTGCTTGAAGTAATCTCTCATGATCCTTTGTATTTCTGCATTGTCAGTTGTTACTTCTCCTTTTTCATTTCTAATTCTGTTGATTTGAGTCTTCTCCCATTTTTTCCTTGGTAATCTCGCTAATGGTTTATCTATTTTGTTTATCTTCTCAAGGAACCAGCTTTTAGTTTTATTGATCTTTGCTGTCATTTCCTTCATTTCTTTTTCATTTATTTGTGATCGGATCTTTATGATTTCTTTCCTTCTGCTATGTTTGGGGTTTTTTGTTCTTTTTTCTCTAATTGCTTTAGGTGTAAGGTAACATTATTTATTTGAGCTGTTTCTTCTTTCTTGAGGTAGGAATATATTGCTATAAACTTACTTCTTAGAACTGCTTCTGCTGCATCCCATAGGTTTTGGGTCATCGTGTTTTCATTGTCGCTTGTTTCTAGGTAGTTTTTGACTTCCTCTTTGATTTCTTCAGTGATCTATTGGTTATTTAGTAGTGTATTGTTTAGTCTCCGTGTATTTGTATTTTTTACAGAATTTTTTCCTGTAATTGATATGTACTCTCATAGTGTTGTGGTTGGAAAAGATATTTGCTATGATTTCAATTTTCTTAAATTTACCAAGGCTTGATTTGTGACACAAGATATGATCTATCCTGGAGAATGTTCCATGAGCACTTGAGAAGAATGTGAATTCTGTTGTTTTTGGATGGAATGTCCTATAAATATCATTTAAGTCCATCTTGTTTAATGTATCATTTAAAGCTTGTGTTTCCTTATTTATTTTCATTTTGGATGATCTGTCCATTGGTGAAATGGGGTGTCGAATTCACCTACTAAGATCGTGTTACTGTCAGTTTCCCCTTTTATAGCTTTTCATAGTTGCCTTATGTATTGAGGTCTTCCTATGTTGGGTGCATAAATATTTACAATTGTTATATCTTCTTCTTGGATCGATCCCTTGATCATTATGTAGTGTCCTTCTTTGTTTCTTGTAATAGTCTTTGTTTTAAAGTCTTTTTTGTCTGATATGGGAATTGCTACTCCAGCTTTCTGTTGATGTCCACTTGCATGGAATATCATTTTCCATCCCCCGACTTTCAGTCTGTATGTGTCCCTATGTCTGACGTGGGTCTCTTGTAGACAGCATGTATACGGGTCTTGTTTTTGTATCCATTCAGCTAGTCTGTGTCTTTTGGTTGGAGCATTTAATCCATTTATATTTAAGGTAATTATTGATATGTATGTTCCTAATACCATTTTCTTAATTGTTTTGGGTTGGTTATTGTAGGTCTTTTCCTTCTCTTGTGTTTCCTGCCTAGAGAAGTTCCTTTAGCATTTGTTGTAAAGCTGGTTTGGTGGTTCAGAATTCTCTTGGCTTTTGCTTATCTGTAAAGATTTTAATTTCTCAATCAAATCTGAATGAGATCCTTGCTGGGTAGAGTAATCTTGGTTGTAGCTTTTTTCTCCTTCATCACTTTAAATATGTCCTGCCACTCCCTTCTGGCTTGGATAGTTTGTGCTGAAAGATCAGCTGTTAACCTTATGGGTATTCCTTTGTGTGTTACTTGTTGCTTTTCCCTTGCTGCTTTTATGGTGTTAGGGTCTAATTTCATTCTTTTACACGTAACTGTCCAACTTTCCTAGCACCACTTATTGAAGAGACTGTATTTCTCGATTGTGTATCCATGCCTCCTTTGTCATAGATTAGTTGACCACAGGTGCATGGGTTTATCTATGGGCATTCTATCTTGTTCCTTTTATCTATGTTTCTGTTTTTGTGCCAGTACCATATTGTCTTCATTACTTGTAGCTTTGTAGTATAGTCTGAAGTCAGGGACTCTGATTCTTCCAGCTCTGTTTTTTTCCCCACAAGACTGCTTTGGCTATTCGGGGTCTTTTCCGTCTGCATACAAATTTTAAGATTTTTTGTTCTGGTTAAGAAAAATGCCATTGGTAATTTGATAGGGATTGCATTGAACCTGTAGATTGCTATGGGTAGTAAAGTCACTTTCACAGGATTGATTCTTCCAATCCAAGAACGTGGTATATCTCTCTATCTGTTGGTATCATCTTTAATTTCTTTCATCAGTGTCTTATACTTTTCTGCATACAGGTCTTTTGTCTCCCTAGGTAGGTTTATTCCTAGGTATTTTATTCTTTTTGCAGCAGTGGTAAATGGGAGTGTTTTCTTACTTTCAATTTCAGACTTTTCATCATTAGTGGATAGGAATGCAAGAGATTTCTGTGTATTAATTTTGTATCCTGCAACTTTACCAGATTTATTGATTAGCTCTAGTAGTTTTCTGGTGGCATCTTTAGGATTCTCTATGTATACTATCATGTCATCGGCAAACAGTGACAGTTTTACTTCTTCTTTTCCAATTTGGATTCCTTTTATTTCTTTTTCTTCTCTAATTGCTGTGGCTAGGACTTCGAAAACTATGTTGCATAATAGTGGTGAGAGTGGCCATGCTTGTCTTGTTCCTGATCTTAGAGGATACGCTTTCAGTTTTTCACCATTGAGAATGATATTCGCTGTAGGTTTGTCATATATGGCCTTTGTTATGTTGAGGTAGGTTCCCTCTATGTCCAGTTTCTGGAGAGTTTTTATCATAAATGGGTGTTGAATTTTGTCAAAAGCTTTTTCTGCATCTATTAAGATGACTATATGGTTTTTCCTTCTTCAATTTGTTAATATGTTGTATATCAGTGATTGATTTGCATATATTGAAGGACCCTTGCTCCCTGGGATAAATCCCAGTTGATTATGGTGTATGATCCTTTTAACATTTTGTTTGATTCTGTTTGCTAGTATTTCATTAAGGATTTTTGCATCTATATTCATCAGTGATATTGGTCTGTAATTTTCTTTTTTTTGTAGTATCTTTGTTTGGTTTTGGTATCACGGTGATGGTTGCCTCATAGAATGAGTTTTGGAGTGTTCCTTCCTCCATAATTTTTTGGAAGTGTTTGAGAAGGATGTGTGTTATGTCATTTCTAAAAGTTTGATAGAATTCACCTGTGAAGCCATCTGGTCCTGGAGTTTTGTTTTTTGGAAGATTTTTAATCACAGTTTCAATTTCATTACTTGTGATTGGTCTGTTCATATTTTCTGTTTTTTCCTGGTTCAGTCTTGGAAGGTTATACCTTTCTAAGAATTTGTCCATTTCTTCCAGGTTGTCCATTTTATTTGCAAAGGGTTGCTTTTAGTAGTCTCAGGATACTTTGTATTTCTGTGGTGTCTGGTGTAACTTGTCCTTTTACTTTTCTAATTTTATTGATTTGTGTCCTCTCCCTCATTCTCTTGATACATCTGGCTAATGGTTTATCAATTTTGTTTATCTTCTCAAGGAACCAGCTTTTAGTTTTATTGATTCTTGCTATTGTTTTCTTTGTTTCTATTTCATTTATTTCTGCGCTGATCTTTATGATTTCTTTCCCTCTGCTAACTTTGGGTTTTGTTTGTTCTTCTCTGTCTAGTTCCTTTAGGTGTAAGGTTAGATTGTTTATTTGAGATTTTTCTTATTTTTTGAGGTAGGCTTGTATAGATATAAACTTCATTCTTAGAACTGCTTTTGCTACATCCCATAGGTTTTGAATCATCGTGTTTTCATTGTCATATGTCTCTAGGTATTTTTAATTGCTCCTTTGATGTCTTCAGTGATCTCTTGTTTATTTAGTAACGTATTGTTTAGCCTCCATGTGTTTGTGTTTTTTACGTTTTTTCCCCTGTAATTCATTTCTAATCTCATAGCATTGTGGTCAGAAAAGATGCTTGCTATGCTTTCAGTTTTATTAAATTTACTGTGGCTTGATTTGTAACCCAAGTTGTGATCTGTCCTGGAGAATGTTTCGTGTGCACTTGAGAAGAAATTGTAATCTGCTGCTTCTGGATGGAATGTTCTATAACTGTCAATTAAATCTATCTTGTCTATTGTGTCATTTAAAGGTTTTGTTTCCTTATTTATTTTCATTTTGGTTGATCTGTCCATTGGTGTAAGTGAGGTGTTAAAGTCCCCCACTATTATTGTGTTACTGTCAATTTCCTCTTTTATAGCTGTTAGCAGTTGCCTTATGTATTGTTGTGCTCCTATGTTGGGAGCATATATATTTATAATTATCATCTCTTCTTGTTGGATTGATACCTTGATTATTATGTAGTGTCCTTCCTTGTCTGTTGTAACATCCTTTATTTTAAAGTCTATTTTATCTGATATGAGTATTGCTACTCCAGCTTTCCTTTGATTTCCATTGCATGGAATAACTTTTTTCCATCCCCTCACTTTCAGTCTGTATGTGTCCCTAGGTCTGAAGTGGTTCTCCCGCATATATACGGGTCTTGTTTTTGTATCAATTCAGCCAGTCTGTGTCTTTTGGTTGGAGCATTTAATCCATTTACATTTAAGGTACTTATCGATATGTATGTTCCTGTTACCATTTTCTTAATTGTTTTGGGTTTTTTATTGTAGGTCTTTTCCTTCTCTTGTGTTTCTTGCCTAGAGAAGTTCCTTTAGCATTTTTTGTAAAGGTGGTTTGGTGGTGCTGAACTCTCTCAGCTTTTGCTTGTCTGTAAAGGTTTTAATTTCTCCATCAAATCTGAATGAGATCCTTGCTGGGTAGAGTAATCTTGTTTGCAGGTTTTTCTCCTTCATCACTTTAAATATGTCCTGCCAGTCCCTTCTGTCTTGCAGAGTTTCTGCTGAAAGATCAGCTGTGAACCTTTTGGGGATTCCCTTGTATGTTATTTGTTGTTTTTCCCTTGCTGCTTTTAATATGTTTTCTTTGGATTTAATTTTTGATAGTTTGATTAATATGTGTCTTGGCATGCTTCTCCTTGGATTTATCCTGTATGGGACTCTCTGTGTTTCCTGGACTTGATTAACTCTTCCCTTTCCCATATTAGGGAAGTTTTCAACTATAATCTCTTCAAATATTTCCTCAGTCCCTTTCTTTTTCTCTTCTTCTTCTGGGACCCCTATAATTCGAATGTTGGTACATTTAGTGGTGTTCCAGAGGTCTCTGAGACTGTCCTCAATTGTTTTCATTGTTTATTCTGCTCTGCTGTAGTTATTTCCCCTATTTTTTCTTCCAGGTCAGTTATCTGTTCTTCTGCCTCAGTTATTATGCTATTGATTCCTTCTAGAGAAATTTTAATTTCATTTATTGTGTTGTTCATCACTGTTTGTTTGCTCTTTACTTCTGGGTCCTTGTTACACATTTCTTTTATTTTCTCCTTTCTATTTCCAAGATTTTGGACCATCTTTACTATCATTACTCTGAATTCTTTTTCAGGTAGCCTGTCTATTTCCTCTTCATTTGTTAAGTCTGGTGGGTTTTTGCCTTGCTCTTTCATCTGCTGTGTGTTTCTCTGTCTTATTTTGCTTAAGTTACTTTGTTTGGAGTCTCCTTTTCACAGGCTGCAGGTTCGTATTTCCTGTTGTTTTTGGTGTCTGTCCCCAGTGGCTAAGGTTGGTTCAGTAGGTTGTGTAGGCTTCCTGGTCTAGGGGACTAGTGCCTGTGTTCTGGTGGATGAGGCTGGATCTTTTCTTTCTGGTGAATAGGCCTACATCTGGTGGTGTGTTTTGGGGTGTCTATGTCCTTATTATGATCTTAGGCAGCCTCTGTGCTAATAGATGGGGTTGTGTTCCTGTCTTTCTAGTTTTTTGGCATAGGGTGTCCAGCACTGTAGCTTGCTAGTCATTGAGTGGAGCTGGGTCTTGGCATTGAGATGGAGATCTCTGGAGATTTTTGCCGTTTGATATTACGTGGAGCTGGGAGGTCTCTTGTGTACCAGTGTCCTGAAGTTGGCTCTCCCACCTCAGAGGCACAGCACTGACTCCTGGCTGGAGCACCAAGAGCCTTTCATCCACACGGCTCAGAAGAAAAGGGAGAAAAAGCGGAAAGAAAAAAAGAAAGAGGATAAGGTAAAATAAAGTAAAGTAAAATAAAATAAAGTTATTAAAATAAAAAATAATTATTAAGGAAACAATTTTTTAAAGTAAAAAAAAAAATGGACGGACAGACACCTAGGACAATATCACATACAGAAGCATACAGATACACGCTCACAAAAAGTGAAAAAGGGAAAAAAATATATACATCGTTGATCCCAACGTCCACCTCCTCTATTTGGGATGATTCGTTGTGTATTCAGGTATTCCACAGATGCAGGGTACATCACGTTGATTGTGCAGATTTAATCTGCTGCTCCTGAAGCTGCTGGGAGAAATTTCTCTTTCTCTTCTTTGTTCGCACAGCTCCCAGGGTTCAGCTTTGTATTTGGACCTGCTTCTGCCTATAGGTCACCTGAAGGCCTCTGTTCTTCGCTGAGACAGGATGGGGTTAAAGGAGCAGCTGATTCGGGGTCTCTGGCTCACTGAGGCATGGGAGAGGGAGGGGAACGGAGTGCTGGTCGAGCCTGTGGCGTCAGAGGCCAGCATGACGTTGCACCAACCTAAGGCACGCCATGTGTTCTCCTGGGATAGTTGTCCCTGCATCACGGGACCCTGGCTGTGGCAGGCTGCACAGGCTCCCAGGATGGGAGGTGAGGATAGTGACCTATGCTTTCATGCAGGCTTCTTGGTGGCTGCAGCAGCAGCCTTAGCGTCCCATATCTGTCTCTGGGGTCCACACTGTTAGCTGTGGCTCACGCACATCTCTGGAGCTCCTTTAAACAGCACTCTTAATCCCCTCTCCTCGTGCACCGGGAAACAAAGAGGCAAGAAAAAGTCTCTTCCCTCTTTGGCAGCTCCAGACTTTTTCCTGGACTCCCTCCCGGCTAGCTGTGGCGCACTAGCCCCTTCAGGCTCTGTTCATGCAGCCAACCTGAGTCCTCTCCCTGGGTCCTGAGCTCTGAAGCCCAAGCCTCAGCTCCCAGCCCTCACCCGCTGGGGCGGGTGAGCAGGCAAGCCTCTCGGGCTGGTGAGTGCTGGTCAGCACCGATCCTCTGTGCGGGATCTCTCCACTTTGCCCTTCGCACCCCTGTTTCTGCGCTGTCCTCTGTGGCTCCAAAGCTTCCTCCCTCTGCTCCCCGCAGTCTCTGCCCACGAAGGGGCTTCCTAGTGTGTGGAAACCTTTCCTCCTTCACAGCTCCCTCCCATTGGTGCAGGTCCCATCTTTATTCTTTTGTCTGTTGTTTCTTTTTTTTTTTTTTTTTTGCCCTACCCAGTTACATGGGGAGTTTCTTGCCTTTGGGGAGGTCTGAGGTCTTCTGCCAGAGTTCAGTAGGTGTTCTGTAGGAGTTGTTCCACATGTAGATGTATTTTTGATGTATTTGTGGGAAGGAAGGTGATCTCCGCATCTCACTCTTCTGCCATCTTGAAGCTCCTCCTCTGATACCGTATCTTTTTCATCCGTTCATCTCTTGATGGGCACTTAGGTGGTTTCCATATCTTGGCTATTATAAATAATGCCGCAGTGAACATAGGGGTGCATGTATCTTTTCAAATTAGTGTTTTCATATTCTTTGGATAAATACCTGGAAGTGGGATAGCTGGATCATATGGTAGTTCTATTCTTGATGTATTTTTACATTTTATTTATTTATTTTTTTCAGCTTTGTTGCTGCACACGGGCTTTCTCTAGTTGCATCAAGTGGGGGCTACTCTTCTTTGTGATCCATAGGCTTCTCATTCCTGTAGCTTCTCTTGTTGCGGAACATGGGCTCTAGGCATGAGGTCTTCAGTAGTTGTGGCTCACAGGCTCTAGAGTGCAGGCTCAGTAGTTGTGGCACATGAGCTTAGTTGCTCCATGACATGTGGGATCTTCCTGTACCAGGGATCAAACCTGTGTCCCCTCCATTAGCAGGCAGATTCCTCACCACTGCACCACCAGGGAAGTCCATAATTTTTATTTTTGAGGACTCTCCATATTTCTTCCATAGTCGCTGCACCAATTTACATTCCCACAAACAACATATGAAGGCTCCCCTTTCTACACTTGTTGTTTCTACACTTGTTATTTCTTGCCTTTTTGATAATAGGCAATCTAAGGGGCATAAGTCGGTATATTATTGTGGTTTAGATTTACATTTCCATACTAATCAGTGACATTTAACATCTTTTCATGTGCCTGTTGGCCATCTGTATATCTTTGGGAAAATTTCTATTTAGCTGCTCTTCCCAGTTTTTTTTTTTTTGGTACGTGGGCCTCTCACTGTTGTGGCCTCTCCTGTTGTGGAGCACAGGCTTCGGATGCACAGGCTCAGCGGCCATGGCTCATATGCCTAGCCACTCCGCAGCATGTGGGATCTTCCCAGACCGGGGCACAAACCCATGTCCCCTGCATCGGCAGGTGGACTCTCAACCACTGTGCCACCAGGGAAGCCCTGCTCTTCCCATTTTTTAATCAGGTTGCTTGTTTTGTTGTTGATGAGTTTGTATGAATTCTTTATGTATTTTGGATATTGACTGCTTATCAGATATATGTTTTTCAAATACCTTTTTCCATTCAGTAGGTTGCCTTTTTGTTCTATTGATGGTTTCTTTTGCTATGCAGAAGCTTTTTATTTTGATGTAGTCCCATTTGTTTATTTTTGCTTTTGTTTCCTTTGTCTGAGGAGACATATCTAGAAAGACATTGCTAAGACTGATATCAAAGACCATACTGCCTATGTTTTCTTCTAGGAGTTTTATGGTTTCAAATCTTGTGTTGAAGTCCTTAAACCATTTTCAGTTATTTTTTCTGTATGGTGTGATATTGGTCTAGTTTCACGTTTTTGCATGTCACTCTTCATTTTTTCCAACACCATTTATTGAAGAGACTATTCTTTCTCCACTGTGTGTTCTTGCTCCTTTGTTGTAAATTAATTGTCCATATATGCATGGGTTTATTTCTAGGCTCTCAATTCTGCTCCTTGCTCTGTGTGTGTTTTTCTGCCAATACCATTCAGTTTTGATTACTGTGGCTTTGTAGTATATTTTGAAATCAGGGAGTGATGTACCTCCAGCTTTGTTCTTTTTTTCAGAATTGCTTTGTCTGTTTGGGATCTTCTATGTTTCCATAAAAATTTCAAATTTTAGGATTATTTGATGTATTTCTGTGAAAAATGTTGTTAGAATTTTGATAGGGATTGCATTCAGTTTTTATGTTGCTTTGGGTAATAGAGACATTTTAACGATACTAATTCTTCGAATCCAAGAGCAGAGAATATCTTCTCATTTATTTGTTTCTTCAATTCCTTTCATCATTGGTTTATAGATTTCAGTGTACAGTTCTTTTTTACTTCCTTGGTTAAATTTATTCCTAGGTATTTTATTATTTTTGTCACAATTACAAATGGTATTGTTTACTTAATCTCTCTACTAGCTCATTATTGGTGTATAGAAATACAACAGATTTTTGTATATTGATTTCATATCCTGCAAATTTAATGTCTTTGTTTCTTATTTCTAATAGTTTCTTTTGGTGGAGACTTCAGGATTTTCTATATATAAAATCATGTCATCTACAAATAGTAACAGTTTTACTTCTTTCTTTCCAATTTGGATGTCTTTTATTTCCTTTTCTTGCCTAATTGCTCTGACTAGGACTTCCAATACTATGTTGAATAAAAGTGGCTAGGGTGGGCATTCTTGTCTTGTTCCTGATTTTAGAGGAATAGCTTTCAGTTTTTCACCATTGAGTACGATGTTAGCTCTGGGTTTTTCATATATGGCCTTTATTATGTTGAGGTACATTCTTTTTATAACTACTTTATTGAGAGTTTTATCATAAATGTGTGTTGAATCTTGTCAAATGATTTTTCTGCAATTACTCAGATAATCATATGATTTTTATACTTTATTTTGTTAATGTGATATATCACATGGCTTGATTTGCAGGTGTTGAACCATCCTTGTATAACTGGAATAAATCCCACCAGATCATGGTGCATGATGCTTTTAATGCATTGTATTTGGTTTGCTATTATTTTATTGAGGATTTTTGCATCTATGTGCATCAGAGATATTGGCTTGTAATTTTCTTTTTGTGTGTGTTGGCTTTGTCTGGTTTTGGTATCATGGTAATGTAGGCCTCATAAAATGAGTTAGGAAGTGTTCCCTTCTCTTCAGTTTTTTGGAGTAGTTTGGGAAGGATAGGTATTAAATCTTCCTTGAATGTTTGGTAGAATTCATCTGTGAAACCATGTGGTCCTGGACTTTTGTTTTTTGGTAGCTTTTTGATTACTGTTTTAATCTCTTTACTAGTGATCAGTCTATTCAAACTATTTCTTCATGGTTCTGTCATAGAAGGTTGTATGATTCTAAGAATTTGTCCATTTCTTCTAGGTTGTCCAATTTGTTGGAATATAGCTGTTCATAGTATTCTCTTATAATCCTTTGTATTTCTGTGGTATCTTTTGTTACTCTTCTCTTTTGTTTCTGATTTTTTAATCAGGATTTTCTCTCTTTTCTTCTTTGTGAGTCTAGCTAATGGTTTGTCAGGTTTTTTTATTCTTCAAAAGAACCCACTGTTAATTTCATTGACCTTTTCTCTAGTCCTTTTAGTCTCTATTTCATTTATATCTGCTCTGATCTTTGTTATTTACTTTCTTTTACTGATCTTGGGCTTTGTTCTTCTTTTTCTAGTTCCTTTAGGTATAAAGTTATTTATTTGAGATTTTTCTTGTTTCTTGAGGTAGACCTGTATTACTATAAACTTCCCTATTTGTGCCACTTTGCTGGATCACATAGATTTTGATATGTCATATTTTCATTTGTCTTCAGGTAGTTTTTGATTTCTCCTTTGATTTCTTCATTGACCCAATATTGTTCAGTAACATGTTGTTCAGTCTCCACATATTTGTTATTTTTCCAGCTTTATTCTTGTGGTTGATTTGTTTCATACCATTGTCAGAAAAGATGCTTGATATGATTTCAGTCTTCTTAAATTTATTGAGCCTTGTTTTGTGTTACAACATATGGTCTATCTCTCAGAAAGTTCCATGTGCAGAAAAAGTTGTATTCTGCTGCATTTGGATGGAATGTTCTGTACAAATCTATCAAATCCATCTGGTCTGATATTTCATTTAAGGCCAGTGTTTTCTTCATTTAAGGCCATCTGTCTGGATGATCTGTCCATTGATGTAAGTGGGGTATTGGTGTTAAATTTCCCTGCTATTATCACATTGCTGTCAATTTGTTTTCTTCTGTTAATAATTGCTTTATATATTTTGGTGCTCCCATATTAATCACTGTTATATCATTTTTATCTCTTACTACCCTTTTTCGGCTTGAAGTCCATTTTGTGTGATATGAGTATGGCTACACCCACTTTCTTTTCACTGACATTTGCTTAGACAGTCAGCTTCTGTCTGTTTACTTTTAGCCTATAGAGCTGAGGTGAATCTCATGGAGGCAGCACAGAGTTGAGTATTGTTTTATAACCTCTCCAGCTATTCTGTGTCTTTTGATTGGTGAATTCAGTTCATTTACATTTTGGGTGGTTATTAATGGATGAGTACTTAGTACTGCCATTTTATCTTCTGATTTCTGCTTGCTCTATATTATCATTGTTTCCTTTTTCTAACATCTTTATTGGAGTATAATTGCTTTACAATGTTGTGTTAATTTCTGCTGTACAAGATTTGATAGTGTATATATGTCAGTGCTACTCGCTCACTTCGTTCCAGCTTACCCATCACCCTCCCCATGTCCTCAAGTCCATTCTCTACGTCTGCGTCTTTATTCCTGTCCTGCCCCTAGGTTCATCAGAACCATTTCTTTAAGATCCCATATATATGTGTTAGCGTATGGTATTTGTTTTTCTCTTTCTGACTTCACTCTGTATGACAGACTAGGTCCATCCAGCTCACTAAAAATAACTCAGTTTCATTTCTTTTTATGGCTGAGTAATATTCCATTGTATATATATGCCACATCTACTCTATCCGTTAATCTGTTGATGGACACTTAGGTTGCTTCCATGTCCTGACTATTGTAAATAGTGCTGCAGTAAACATTGTGGTACGTCTCTTTTTGAATTATGGTTTTCTCCGTATATGCCCAGTAGTGGTATTGCTGGGTCATATGGTAGTTCTATTTTTAGCTTTTTAAGGAACGTCCATACTGTTCACCATAGTGGCTGTGTTAATTTACATTCCCACCACAAGTGCAAGAGGATTCCCTTTTCTCCACACCCTCGCCAGCATTTACTGTTTGTAGATTTTTTGATGTTGGCCATTCTGATGCATATGACATGATACCTCATTGTGGTTTTGATTTGCATTTCTCTAATGATTAGTGATTTAGAGCATCCTTCCATGTGTTTTTTGAAAATCTGTATATCTTTTTTGCAGAAATGTCTACTTAGGTCTTCTGCCCATTTTTGCATTCGGTTGTGTGTTTTTTCGATGTTGAGCTGCATGCGCTACTTCTGTATTTTGGAGGTTAAACCTTTGTCAGCTGCTTTGTTTGCAAATATTTTCTCCCATTCGGAGTATTGTCTTTTCATCTTCTTTATGGTTTCATTTGATGTGCAAAAGCTTTTAAGTTTCATTAGGTCTCATTTGTTTATTTTTGTGTTTACTTCCACTTCTCTAGGAGGTGGGTCAAAAAGGATCTTGCTGTGTTTTATGCCATAGAGTATTCTGCCTGTTTTCCTCTAAGAGTTTTATAGTGTCTGGCCTTACATTTAGGTCTTTAATCCATTTTGAGTCTACTTTTGTGTTTGGTGTTAGGGAGTGTTCTAATTTCATTCTTTTACATGTAGCTGTCCAGTTTTCCCTGCACCACGTATTGAAGAGACTGTGTTTTCTCCACTGTATATTCGTGACTCCCTTATCAAAGATAAGGTGACCATATGTGTGTGGGTTTATCTCTGGGCTTTCTGTCCTGTTCCATTGATCAGTATTTCTGTTTTTGTGCCAGTACCATACTGTCTTGATTACTGTAGCTTGGTAGTATAGTCTGAAGCTAGGGAGCCTGATTCCTCCAGCTCTGGTTTTCTTTCTCAAGAGTACTTTGGCTCTTCAGGGTCTTTTGTGTTTCCATACAAATTGTGAAATTTTTTGTTCTAACTCTGTGAAAGATGCCATTGGTAGTTTGATAGAGATTGCATTGAATTGCAGATTGCTTTGGGTAGTAAACTCATTTTCACAGTGTTGATTCTTCCAATCCAAGAACATGGTATATCTCTCCATCTCTTTGTATCATCTTTAATTTCTTTCATCAGTGTCTTATAGTTTTTTGCATACAGGTCTTTTGTCTCCTTAGATAGGTTTATTCCTAGGTATTTTATTCTTCTTGTTGCAGTGGTAAATGGGAGTATTTTTGTAATTTCTCTTTAAGATTTTTCGTTCTTAGTGTATAGGAATGCCAGAGATTTCAGTGCATTAATTTTGCATCCTGGCAACTTGGCCAAATTCATTGATGAGGTCCAGCAGTTTTCTGGTAGCATCTTTAGGATTCTCTATGTATAGTATCATGCCATCTGCAAACAGTGGAAGTTTTATTTATTCTTTTCTGATTTGGATTCCTTTTATTTCCTTTTCTTCTCTGATTGCCGTGGCTAAAACTTCCAAAACAATGTTGAATAGTAGTGGTGCAGGTGGGCAGCCTTGTCTTGCTGCTGACCTTAGAGGAAATGGTTTCAGTTGTTCACCATTGAGAACGATGTTGGCTGTGGGTTTGTCATATATGGCCTTTATTATGTTGAGGTAAGTTCCCTCTATGCCTGCTTTCTGGAGAGCTTTTTATAATATATGGGTGTTGAATTTTGTTGAAAGCTTTTTCTGCATCTTTTGAGATTATCATATGGTTTTTCTCCTTCAATTTGGTAATATGGTGTATCACGTTGATTGATTTGCGTATATTGAAGAATCCTTGCATTCCTGGGATAAACCCCACTTGATTATGGTGTATGGTCCTTTTACTGTGCTGTTGGATTCTGTTTGCTAGTATTTTGTTGGGAATTTTTGCATTTATGTTCATTGGTGATATTGGCCTGTAGTTTTCTTTTTTTGTGACATCTTTGTCTGGTTTTGGTATCAGGGTGATGGTGGCCTCGTAGAATGAGTTTGGGAGTATTCCTCCCTCTGCTATATTTTGGAAGCATTTGAGAAGGTTAGGTGTTAGGTCTTCTCTAAATGTTTGGTAGAATTCACCTGTGAAGCCATCTGGTCCTGGACTTTTGTTTGTTGGAAGATTTTTAATCACAGTTTCAATTTCAGTGCTTGTGATTAGTCTGTTTATATTTTCTATTTCTTCCTGGTTCCATCTTGAAAGGTTGTGCATTTCTAAGAATTTGTCCATTTCTTCCAGGTTCTCCATTTTATTGGCATATAGTTGCTTGTAGTAATCAATCATGATCCTTTGTCTTTCTGCAGTGTCAGATGTTACTTCTTTTTCATTTCTAATCTTGTTGATTTGTGTCTTCTCCCTTTTTTCCGTGATGAGTCTGGCTAACGGTTTATCAATTTTGTTTATTTTCTCAACAAACCAGCCTTTGGTTTTATTGATCTTTGCTATCGTTTCCTTCATTTCTTTTTCATTTATTTCTGAGCTGATCTTTATGATTTCTTTCCTTCTGCTCACTTTGGGGTTTTTGTGTTCTTCTTTCTCTAATTGCTTTAGGTGTAACATTAGGTTCTCTATTTGAGATGTTTCTTGTTTCTTGAGGTAGGGTTGTATTGCTATAATCTTCCCTCTTAAAACTGCTTTTGCTGCATCCCATAGGTTTTGAGTCATTATGTTTTCATTGTCATTTGTTTCTAGGTATTTTTTGATTTCCTCTTTGATTTTCTTCAGTGATTTCTTGGTTATGAAGTAGTGTATTGTTTAGCCTCCATGTGTTTGTATTTTTTAGTTTCTTTTTTTTACTGTAATTGATACCTAGTCTCATAGCATTGTGGTTGGAAAAGATACTTGACACGGTTTCAATTTTTTTATATTTACCAATGCTTGATTTTTCCGAAGATATGAATCTATCCTGGAGAATGTTCCATTAGCACTTGAGAACAAAATATTCTGTTGTTTTTCGATGGAGTGTCCTATAAATATCAATTAAGTCCATCTTATCTAATGTGTCATTTAAGGCTTGTGTTTCCTAATTTATTTTCATTTTGGATGATCTGTTCATTGGTGAAAGTGTGGTGTTAAAGTCCCCTACTATTGTTGTGTTACTGTCAATTTCCCCTTCTATGCCTGTTAGTATTTGCCTTTTGTATTGAGGTGCTCTTATGTTGGGTACATAAATATTTACAGTTGTTTTCTCTTCTTCTTGGATTGATCCCTTGATCATCATGTAGTGTCCTTCTTTGTCTCTTGTCTGTATTTTAAAGTCTATTTTGTCTGACATGAGAATTCTTCCTCCAGCTTTCTTTTGATTTCCATTTGTGTGGAATATCTTTTTCCACCCCTTCAGTTTCAGTCTTTATGTGTCCCTTGGTCTGAAGTGGGTCTCTTGTAGGTAGCGTATATACGGGTCTTGTTTTTGAATCCCTTCAACCAGTCTCTGTGTTTTGGTTGGAGCATTGAATCCATTTACATTTAAGGTAGCTATTGATATGTATGTTCCTATTACCATTTTCTTAATTGTTTTGGGTTTGTTATTGTAGGGCTTTTCCTTCTCTTGTCTTTCCTGCCTAGAGAAGTTCCTTTAGCATGTGTTGTAAAGCTGTTTCGGTGGTGTTGAATTCCCTTAGCTTTTGCTTATCAGTAAAGATTTTAATTTCTCCATTGAACCTGAATGAGTTCCTTACTGTGTAGAGTAATCTTGGTTGTAGGTTTTTCCCTTTCATCACTTTAAATATGTCCTACCACTCCCTTCTGGCTTGCAGAGTTTCTGCTGAAAGATCAGCTGTTAACCTTATGGGTATTCCGTTGTATTATTATTTGTGGCTTTACCCTTGCTGCTTTTAGCATTTTTTCTTTGTATTTAATTTTTGATAGTTTGATTAATATGTTTCTTTGCATGTTTCTCCTTGGATTTATCCTGTATGGGATTCTCTGTGCTTCCTGTACTTGATTGACTATTTCTTTTCCCATGTTAGAGAAGTTTTCAACTATAATCCCTTCAAATATTTTCTTAGACCCTTACTTTTTCTCTTCTTCTGGGACTCCTATAATTCGAATGTTCATGTGTTTAATGTTGTCTCAGAGGTCTGTGAGCCTGTCCTCAATTCTTTTCATTTTTTTTTCTTTATTCTGCTCTGTGGCAGTTATTTCCACTATTTTATCTTCCAGGTCACTTATCCATTCTTCTGCCTCAGTTATTCTGCTGTTTATTCCTTCTAAAGAATTTTTAATTTCATTCATTGTGTTGTTGTTCATCATTGTTTGTTTGCTCTTTAATTCTTCTAGGTCCTTGTGAAAGGTTTTTTGTATTTTCTCCCTTCTGTTTCCAAGGTTTTGGATCATCTTTACTCTCATTACTTTGAATTGTTTTTCATGTAGACTGCTTATTTCCTCTTCATTTGTTTGGTCTGGTTTGTTTTTACATTGCTCCTTCATCTCATGCATTTTTCTCTGTCTTTTCATTTTTTTTTTTTAACTTACTGTGTTTGGGGTCTCCTTTTTGCAGGTTGCCTGTTCGTAGTTCCCGTTGTTTTTGGTGTCTGCCCCCAGTGGGTGAGGTTGGTTCAGTGGCTTCTGTAGGCTTCCTGGTGGAGGGGACTGGTACCTGTGTTCTCATGGGTGGGACTGGATCTTGTCTTTCTGCTGGGCAGGGCCATGCTCAGTGGTGTGGTTTGGGTTGTCTGTGAACTTTGTATGATTTTAGGCAGCCTCTCCGCTAATGGCTGTGTTTGTTTTCCTGACTTGCTTGTTGTTTAGCATAGGGTGTCCAGCACTGTATTTTGCTGGTTGTTCAGTGGAGCTGGGTCTTTGCGTTGAGATGGAGATCTCTGTGAGAGCTTTCACCGTTTGATATTAAATTGGGCTGGGAGGTCTCTGGTGGTCCAATGTCCTAGACTTGGCTCTCCCACCTCTGAGTCTCAGGCCTAACACCCAGGTGGAACACCAAGACCCTGTCAGCCACATGGTCATTTCTGTGCTGCTTCCCTGCCAGGAGTGTCCCAATGTGGTGACCAACTCAGTCTCCAACTTCCCTTTCATAAGGACGGGCTCATTGTTTCTTTTTCCTTGCGTTTTTGTCTTCCATTTTTGTTTGGTGGTTTTCTATGGTATTTTTCTCAGTTTCCTCATTTTGTTTTGTGTCTCCGTTCTAGATTTATGTTTTGTACTTAACATGAAGTTTGTATCAAATGTCACATAGATAAATAGTTTTTTCTGCTGATAGCATCTTATCTTCATTTAACTGTATGGTTTTCCTCTTCCCCTTTTGTGTTTTTGTTGTCTCAAACGTTCCCTTTTTACATTGTAAGTTTGTTACCAAATTGAAATAGCTATAGTTATTTTTTCTGCATTTTCTCCCTTTTTTAATCTTTATACTGTAATAAAGTGTTTAAGAACCTTTTCTGATAAATAGTTGCAATTTTCTGATTCTTTCTGTCTATCACCTTTCTCCAAGTTTTGTGTACTTTTGTCTTTGTTTCTGGTGTACGACCTCTGTTCAACATCTCTTGTAAGGCAGGTCTAGTGTTGATGAACTCCCTCAGTTTTTGTTTGTCTGTGAAAGTCTTTACTTCTCCTTCATATCTGAATGATAACTTTGGTGGATACAGTATTCTTGGGTGACAACTTTTATCTTTTAGTATTTTGATAATGTCATTCCATTCCCACCTGACCTATAGAGTTTCTGCTTAGAAATCTGCTGATAGCCTAATTTAGGTTCCTTTGTAGTTTACCATTTTTTTCTCCCTGGCTGCCTACAAAATTGTTTGTCATAGACTTTTGGCAGTTTTAATATGTGTCTTGGAGAAGGTCTTTTTGCGTTGAGGTAATTACGTGTTCTTTTAGCTTCATGGAGTTGTCTATCCAGTTCCTTCCACAGTTTAGGAAATTCTCAGCTATTATTTGTTTAAATAAACTCTCTGCTCCCTTCTCCCTCTTTTCTCTTTCGGTGATGTCCATTATCCTAATGTTGCCCTACTTAAGAGTCAGATAGTTCTTGTAGAATTTCCTCATTTTTTTGCATCTTATTTTTCTTTCCTCTTCTACTTGTATCTTTTCTAGATTTCTGTCTTCACACTCACTGATTCTTCCATATGGTCTGCCTTATTTCCAGTGCTTTTTAATGCATTCTTTATCTCATTTATTGAGTTTTTCAGCTCCAGAATTTTAGTTCTTTTTTTTAGTTTCAACCTTTTTGGTAAAGCATTCCTGTTTATTAATTTTATTCTTGAGCTAATTGATGTGCCTTTCTGAGTTTTCATGTAGCTTGTTGAATTTCTTCATGACAGCTATTTTAAATTCTCTATCAGATCACATTATTATGTGACTTTAACTTTGGTTTCTGGAGAATTGTCATTTTCTTTTTGTGGTGCGGTGTTACTGTGCTTCTTCATGGTACTTCCTTCTGCCAGAGCATGTGAAGTGAGACAAGTTAGAAATTGGGGGTCTTTTCTTTTTCCATAGGTGGTACTATAGCACAAGTTTTTGGTTTCTCTTACCTGAGCTGCCTCTGTCAGAGGTGTGCCCCCTGTCCCAACTCTCATTATCACTTCTGGTGTTTTCTTGGTCATTGGCACCTTGCTTCTGCCTTTGTCACTGGCAGAAGCTACCTGGTTCACGTGGATGGTGGGTTCTTCCCTTGCTTCCAGGATCCTCTGAGTCACAGGCTCACAGGCTCAGGCACTGCAGGGGGAAGGGGTGGGGGAAGCCAGGGTCATACCAGTGCCTCTTCCCTATCTGGTTTTCTAAGGTTCTTAGGCTCTGCCACTGCTGGTGGGAGAGCATAGGAACGGGAGACTTGGGCACCTCAGTGGCTGGAGGGACAGGGCCGCAGGCCCCATTCCCACGGATGTACAGTTAGATGTGGCCATGGGTGCCACTGCAGCCAGGAGGCTGGTGTTGTGTGTGCTGTCTGCTCTGCTGCTACCAGGTTCTCTGGGGCTACAGGCTTAGCTGCCATGGCCAGAGGGCCAGGATTATAGGCACTACCTCTACTGTTCCTTCAGTTCTGCCTCCTCTGTCTGTTCCAGTCCATCCATCTTTAGATGTACAGGTGTGTGGAATTCTCTAGCATCCTGGTGTGTTGGACAAAAGTACCTTTGTTGAGTTGTGAATGTTTTACTGGTTGTAGATTGAAGGGGAGAGACAGAGGTAGCTTTTCATTCCACCATGTTGTTGATGCCACCCCTTGATTTTTTTGTTTAGGACAGAACACTACTGTATTCATCTATCCAGCTGGCAATTGAGAATTTCTTGGGAAGCAGCACACAGCCTAAGGAGCAAAGAGCAACATTCTGCTAAAATGTTAACTTGGAGCCATTTTCATATAGTTTAGAGTGTTTGACTAGTTTTTTATTCAGTAAATATTCATTGAGCAACTACTCTGTGGCAAGCTCTGTGCTAAAAGCTGGGAAACAATGTCAAACTGTAACAGACATGGTCCTTACCTTCATGGAGCTTGCCATCTAGGGGATTGAATGCCATTAATTAAAAACTCACACAAATATGTATAATATCACACTTGTGGTGAGTGTTAAAAATAAAACCAATGTGTTAGTATAATTGCCTATGGTGACTAGATTTGCCCAAGTCAGTGAGGTCAGGGATAGTTTCTGTGAGGAAGTATGAATTGAACTGAAATCCAGTGGAACAAGTAGGAGTTAATTATGTATAAAAGTAAGGGGATAGCATGTGAGACAGAGTGAAAAGCATGTGTAAAGGCCCCTCGGTGGGTAGACCATGGGCCACTAGAACTGAGGGAAGGTCAAAGTATATTTGGAACACAAGGAGAGGAGCAAAAGGTGGCACTAGATGTGCTTAAGAAGTAAGAAGGTGAGGCCATCCTAATTTGCTATCATTTTCCCTTTAATTTGAAGCTTTAGGATTATCTTTCACACTGATTAAGCCAACAAAAATAGATCGTAAATAGGAGTGATTAAGTGATGACTTGCTTATTACCTAGATTTTTTTTCCTACTAGACAGGACACCTTCATGGAAAATTATTTCACCAGCCAACGAGACAACATCTTCCGTAATGTGGAGGTTCTGATTTATGTCTTTGATGTGGAAAGCCGCGAACTGGAAAAGGACATGCACTATTACCAGTCATGCCTGGAGGCCATTCTACAGAATTCTCCAGATGCCAAAATCTTTTGCTTGGTGCATAAAATGGATCTGGTACAGGAGGATCAACGAGACCTGGTAAGAAATAGAATGGGTGGTGCACCAAATAATTGACATACTTTGTAGACTTCTGTAGAGATATAGGTAAATTTGTACCATTCTTTTTTAGGAAAAAAAAATCTCAGCATAAGCTTTCAAAATAAAGTTGACATTTGTTTTTAAAAACACTTATAAACAGGGCTTCCCTGGTGGCGCAGTGGTTAAGAGTCCGCCTGCCGATGCAGGGGACGCGGGTTCGTGCCCCAGTCCGGGAGGATCCCACATGCCGTGGAGCGGCTGGGCCTGTGAGCCATGGCCGCTGAGCCTGCGCGTCCGGAGCCTGTGCTCTGCAACGGGAGAGGCCACAGCAGTGAGAGGCCCGCGTACCGCAAAAAAAAACAAAAACAAAAACAAACAAAAAAACACTTATAAACAAATGTTCCATGGTAAGGGAAATATAATGTTCATTTAGCAAATAATTTTCAAATTTAGGAAAGGATCCTGACTGTGTTATCACTAAGCAGCTTTATGTACTTTTAAAATATATTTGATACCACTGTTTTACTGTCCTTCAGAGCAGGCAGTTATTTTCAAGGCTAGAAGACCCACCAGGGGTGAGATAAAGAAAGGTCATAGCTGTCACTAGGTTGACCTAGAAAACTGGTATGCACCAATTCAAATGCCAACTATACTGTTAGGCACAATGCCAAGGCCCTCATAATTGCACTGATATGGTATATTTATCTTCTTTTCTAGCATGGGAGTTAGTACACATAAATTTAAACAAGAAAAGACACAGTAGAAAGGGCAAACCCCTAGCTAGCTATGATACCCCAGGACTGGCAAGTCACAAATAGAGTCTAGCTTTAGTTTGCTCCATATAAAATAAGAGGATTGGATTTTAAAGTCTAAGCTGAAAGAGAAGATCCTCTATTTCCAAGGGTAAAGTTGAGGAAAGCAGTTTTAGAATATACTGGTGATGTAGAAGAATACAGTTCCTCTTTGGGTTGGAACCTAGGAGTCTAAGGATCCCCTATAACTTAAGAATTTTTTGGTAATAACTGTGGGCAGGAATACTTTTTTTTCCCGTAATTAGTTACAGGATTGCCTTCAGTGTTCCAGTATTTGAGTATGTTTTGGTGTTTCTAGGTTAGCTTACAGGCTTTCAGAAACCACTTGAAAGGGTTCCGTATTTGACTCTGAAAAGGACTTTTGAGTATTCTTTTTAATTCCTTCTCCCTCTCACTAAATATCAATTCTGTTTTAATTCAGCAGAAAATTCTTTATGTAGCTTGATCTTGAGCTTGTGAGGGGTTTGTTATTATTACTGTTTTTTGTTTTGTTTCCCTGGCCCAATTTGCAACAGAAAAACTTAGAGCATTCCAATAAATGACCTCCTTATGGATTTTTAAATTACTTGTCATTTTTAGTGATCGACATATTGTTTTCTAAATGCTTATGTAAATATCCCCAAAGATACATTAATGTTCTTTGTGGGATTTTAAGCTTAATTAAGAAAAGTATACTCTATTTCATTAAACTTTCAGACTTGGAGGTTTTGGACTAAAATGGCTAGGGTGCTTCCCTGAATATCAGTTTCAAGCAAGATAGGTGTTTCCCTCTATGTGTGTGTATTAGTCAGGGTTCCTCAGAGAAACAGAACCAATAAGAAGTGTGTGTTTGTGTGTGTGTGTGTGTGTGTGTGTGTGTGTGTGTGTGGAGAGAGAGAGAGAGAGAGTGAGAATAAGAGAGAGACTGATTAATTTTAAGGAATTGACTCATATGATTGTGGAGGCTGGCAAGTCTGAAATCTGCAGGGCAGACTGATAGGCTAGATACCCTTGTTGCAGCTTGAGTCAGAAGGCAGTCTGGAAGGCAGAATTCCCTCTTCCTGGGGAATGGCAGTCTTTTTCTCTTAAGGCCTTCAACTGGTTATATAAAGCTTACCCATATTATGGAGGGGGATCTGCTTTACTAAAAATCCACTGACTTAAATATTAATCTCATCTAAAAAATACCTTCATAGCAACATCTAAATTGGTGTTTAACCAAATGGGTATTGTGGCCTAACCTAGTTGTTGCATAAAATTATCCATCACAGTGTGAACAGTGCATTCACTATAAGCCCACCCAGTCCTGGAAAATATCTGTGTATGTGTTTATATTTGTATAAATAGATATTTTTCCATGTATATATGGGCATATATATAGATAGATACATAGCCAAGAAGAATAGATATTTGTGTGTAAGGGGTTGTTATATCTATGTAGCCAAATAAATACAGTCCATACAGAAATAATATATGTGTATGCATGTGTGTATGAGAGTAAGATATCTACAAAAAGTTGAAGTATTTTGATTTATAAAATCTTGATATTGGTATGCATATCTTAAAAATGACCCAGATTGGATTATTTGGAATGTTAGATATATTTTATTAAGATTCCTCTGTACGGTAAATTTTATTTTTCAGCATAGTATTCTCAGTGAGTACTCAAAACAAGCAGCACAGTCCTTAAGAATTCTAGTAGCCATTGTACTTTGTAGACCTGACTTGAAATCATTTCTGCCATCCTAGTCTGTAAAGTAACGTACACATTTAAAAATTCCCCTGAGGAAAAACGAAATGCCCCTGTTTAAAATATGCTAAAATATTACACCTCAGATCTTGCAGTGAGAGAGGAGAGCTGTTAGTTATATGCTGATCAGTATGTTGGTCTATTTACTTCAGATTTTTAAAGAGCGAGAAGAAGATCTGAGGCGTTTGTCTCGCCCATTGGAATGTTCTTGCTTCCGAACATCTATCTGGGATGAAACTCTCTATAAGGTGTGTATGTTTCCCTGAGTTCTCTCATTTAAAGAGCATGAAAAAAAAGCTAGAAGGGTATTATCAAAACTAAAAGATTTTAAACTCTTTCATAGCCATCTAGATGTGTTGAACCAAAAGAAGAAATAATCTACAATAAATTGTTTGAAAAATACCCAATTTAACCTTAAGAAATTTTGGTTTTGATCTTAGATTGTGTCGACATACCTACCAGATCACACTGAATTAACCCAGTTTGGTCCTGATTAATTTGATACAGATCTTCATGACAGTAGAGGTTTCACTGACCATCATCCATTTTGACCTGTTGTGGTCTCAGTGCTGACTGGAATTGTATCTAATATTCAGGTACCTCTACAGGATATAAGCTAGTCTGCCTAAGTTTGGATGGCAATAGAAGAACAATATTTAGGGGAGAGATTGGAGAAGGGAGTCTTAGAATGGGATATGTTATTTCTAGAGTATGATAGCTTCAACTTTCATGCCAAATTAGAGACTAGCATTCTTTCAACCAGAGAGATTGTTCCCATTGATGGAATGGATGCCACACTGCTTGTAGTAGTTGTAGAGGTTACAAACAATAGCTGTGTTATGGATGAAGCTGAAATTACCTTATTGGTACATAGGCTCCTTATCCTGCTTCCTCCCTTTCTCCCACTGATTTAGTGATTTGAAAGACTGGCTCCTTTTGGGTCCTCCTGTGGTCAGACTGCTTCTGGTATCCATTGACAAGTCTGGGAAGGAAAGCATCCTTCTCTGTGACTTGTAGCTACAGCCTCAGTATCAACTCCATCTGACAAGTATCTACAACCAAAAGCACAGAAACCTGATTTGCCAAGGAGAAAAACAATTGGACTTTAAACATAGCCACTGATTTATTTTTTTAACTAATTCATTTTTTCCCCAATATGTTGACCCAGCCTCGCTCTAATAACAGATCATTTTGAGATACCTATCTAGGAAATACTGTTCTAGATTAATTTGGGCCGAATTTCTCTCAAAGCCTTATTCCCATAGAACAGGTAACCGTGAATAAGGATGGACATGACGCACTGATAAGAACCAACTGCGGTGTGAAGGATGGCAATACATAACACGACCAAAGACAATTGGCTAATCACAACACTGCTGTGAGTGACAATGTCTCTGCTGTGGTTAGCTTTGGTGCCTTCTCCAAGGTAAATTCAGCAGTGACATTAACACCGACCTGGGAACTTGGAACCTGAACCCCCATGCCTAAGTAATAAAACTAATTGGAACAGAGACATGGCTCTACTCTCTCTTACATCAATATTGCATAGAGCTGACATAAATTTTTATATTAAGTTTTATTCTAAAAGCACTCATTGCAATCTGCTTGATGCTGTTGGACGCACAGATGGCTAAGACCAGGTTCCTGCCCTCTAGTAGGGGAGAGAAGAACACTGTACACCTTACCAGACAAATTGGAGCAAAATTGAAAGAAATATTATAATGAAAATTCAAATAAAAGAGCCTTAAGAGAATAGAGGGAGGGTGTGGTTAATTTCAACTCCTTATTTTAGTCATACTCCTCTGGATGAAGTCAGTTTTAGGCAAACACGCAGTGGACTGTTTTTAATTCAATTGGATCAATAATTTATAAAGCTGACAATAAGCCTTTTGGAATGATAATGCCACTAATTTCTCTTGTAATTTCTATTGTATGTTATCCCATTGAGGGGAGGGGCCATTTTTCTACGTGGCTCTGATATTTTCATAAAGTTGATTGTTAGATGTATGTTAAATATAGCATTATTAGGTTCTGATCTTTAGAGCAATCTACACTATTGGACTTACATATCTGTTTGAATGGCTGGATTAGAAGTTCTTTAGCCCAGTATATCAGAGTTTTCAACTTCCCTAAGGTAATATGATGGAATTAAATATTTGTTTATTTTTAATTATCAATGGAAAGAAGTATTTTACAAAAGTGTTTGAAACTTTAAAAAATCCAACTGAAGGATAAAAATCAAATATTATCTTCATTTTCTCACTTCGTTTGTGTTATACTTGTTGCCAGAATTTGTTTGGGACTCAATTATCACCATATTTTGCTGTCTGTATGTTATAGTATACTTACTCATTTGCAAAGATCTGGACTGGCTACCTGTTAGTAATATTACACTGTGCTTCTGTTCTGTTAGGCTTGGTCCAGCATTGTTTATCAGCTGATTCCCAATGTTCAGCAGCTGGAAATGAACCTAAGGAATTTTGCTGAAATTATTGAGGCTGATGAAGTGCTTCTATTTGAGAGAGCCACTTTTCTGGTGAGAACTTTCTGCTCTGCAGATGTACTTCACACTCACCTTCTTCTATTCAGCAATGGAGAATATGTTGCCACTTTGAGAAAGAACCTTTTTCCCTCTTGTCATTACTTCACCATGCATAGCCTTATTTGTAAAGTAGTATTGTCAGCAAGTAACTTGAAAGAAGTTCGTTGGTGCGTGGATCTTTAGTAATTAGTAAAACTTAGATGTTTGCAGGTAAGCCTTACTATAGAGTTTAGATTATTTTTGTGAATAATTGTTCATTTGTGTTAAAGAATTCCTATTTCCTATTGACTTTTATTATGAAATGATGGGTATTTTTCTTTGAGTTTAAAGCTTTTAACATGGAAGAGATGTAATGGTCAACTCAGTGACGTAGCTAAGAGTTCAGATGGGGAGGTGAAAGGGCAAAGAGGTATGTTGGTATTTTTATTTTTCTTATAAATTCGGCTTAACGATGATAATAGCACCTACTGTGTATTTGGCCATGAGGGGGTAGGCAAAACCCAATATTATATTTATAAGTAAAATTTTTAAATAACTAATAAAAATTGGCTTGAGCTGTCACAAAGCACCACTTAAGTAATTGCTGATCAGCTTAATAAATATAGCTCTAAGAGCAGCTCACAGTAAGTAATTTTGGTTTCTGAGCTCTACCAGTGCTTCATGATTTTAGACACATTTATTGCTTTTTTTGTTTTTTACATACACATTATCCTTTTTCAAATTCTTTTCTCATTTAGGTTATTACAGAATATTGAACAGAGTTCCCCATGCCGTACAGTAGGTCCCTGTTGGCCATCTATTCTAAATATAGAAGTGTGTACATCTCAATCCCAAACTCCCAATCTATCCCTACCCCCACCCTTCGCCCCTGGCAACCACAAGTTCCTTCTCTAAGTCTGTGAGTCTGTTTCTGTCTTGTAAACAAGTTCATTTGTATCATTTCTCTTGGATTCTACATATAAGCAATATCATATGATATTTGTCTTTCTTTGTCTGACTTCACTTAGTATGATAATCCCCAGGTCCATCCATGTTGCTGCAAATGGCATTATTTCATTCTTTTTAATGGCTGAGTAATATTCCATTGTATATATGTACCACATCTTTATCCATTCATCTGTTGATGGACATTTAGGTTGCTTCCATGTCTTGGCTATTGTAAACGGGGCTGAAATGAACATTGGGGTGCATGTATCCTTTCAAGCCATGTTTTTCTCTG